>NW_026561327.1:63032-125724 GCF_028858705.1 Grus americana | reverse complement strand
CGGCCGTCGGCACGGGCAGGTGCCCCGGCACACGTGGCGTCACTGACGTGGCCCGGCGGCAACAAGCCGGGGCGTTCGCCCCCCCCCCCCCCCACACACGGCTCCCCGGAAGGGGGCTGGGGGCTGCCCGCGCCCGCCGCCTCCCAGAGCTGTTTTCCTCGCTGTTTGCTCGCTGGCTTCCTCGCTCCTGCCGCTGCTTTGTAATTAAACGAAACCCGAAGGTCTCGCCCTGCGTTGAGGCGGCTGCCCCCCCCTCCCGTCCCCCCCCGCCCGCCATTAGGGATGCGGCTCTCGTCCAACCTGTTCTCTGGAGTCTGGGAACAGCTTTGGGCCACCGGGACCCGACACGACCCGGGCCGATTCATCCCTGGGACGCGCGGGATTTGGTGGCCCGGGGGCTGCCCGTTCACCGTCATGGTGCCCGAGATGGCTGCGGGGTGGGGGACCCCGGCCGGGACCCCCCTCCCCACCCCACCGGAGCAGCGAGCCGGTGCCTGTGGACCCCCAGCCCCGGGGGAGACGCTGCCCCTGGGAAGGAGCCATCCCATGGGAAACACCGGGAGGGGGCCGGAGCTTCGCCGGGCTTTGCCGGGGACGCAGGCGCTGGCCGCCCCTGTGCGGACCGCGGCTCCCGCTCGTCACTTATTCATCAGGTCACCTTGAGACGCGGCGCCCGGTCGTTAGCGATCGCGCCGCACATCCGGGCCACGGGGGAGATCTTCTCTTTAATTAATGACCCCCATGGCCGCCGGCGCTGCCTGCACCGTGCACCACCGGGGAAGCGCGCTCCGGGCCGGAGGGGACGCCGCGGCAAAGCCAGGGCTTGGTGCCGGTGTCGGCCCCCCCGAGGATGCGGGGCGGGGGTTGAGGTGACCCTGGAGGGAGTTTTTCTCCATCCTGGGGGTCCCCTCAGTCCCCAACCACCTGCGTGGCCTCTGCGAGGTTCCCCCCGAGGTGGCCGCAGCCCCCCAGGCAGAGGGGGGGGTCCGGGGGGGTCCCCCCCTCCGCTCTCGTCCCACAGCCCGGCACGCCGTCGGCCGTCCCCTCGTGCCCTCGTGCCCCGGTGACTTCTGGTGCCGGCCGTACCGGTGCGGGCCCAGAGCTGCCCCTGTGAGCCCCCTCCCTGCAAAATCTCCGGCGGGGAGGGCGTCGGGGCAGAGCTGGCTCGGGCGGCCCCTTGCACCCGTCGCCTTCGTCTCCCTGCTCTCGCTCTTGCTTCCTCCTCCTCCTCCTCGCCCCGTTCACGTCAGAGTCAATATTGACTCAGGGCTGGGGCCGGTGCTCTGGGCGCTTCCCGGCCGGCACCGTCCCCTCTCGTCCCCCAGAAAGAGCCCTCCGAGCCCTCCGAGCCCCCCTGGGGACGTGAGTCACCCCCGGCTGCAGGCAGCGCAGGCAGGTCCTGAGTCACCCGGCCGGTCCTGCCTGCGTGGGCACAGCTCGGCCGACCTGCCTCGCCGCTTTGGGAATAAACGGGATCGGCGGCAGCGCCCGACCCCGCACCCAGCCCGGCGCAGGCACGGTGCCGGCAGCGGGGCCCGGTTGTGGGTGGGAGCGGGGGTCCCCGAGGACGTCGGCCGGGGCTGCGCTCCGTGAAACCGCCTGGCAAGGCCCCACGGGTGCTCGGCCGAACGGGGGCTCACGCGGCGGGGTTGTAGTGCAAGGCACGGGGGGATGGGCTCCGTGGGGCAGGGACGGGCTCTGTGGGGCAGGGATGGGCTCTGTGGGGTTGGGGACAGGCTCCATGGGGCAGGGACAAGCTCTGTGGGGTTGCAGACAGGCTCCGTGGGGCAGGGACGGGCTCCATGGGGCAGGGATGGGCTCCATGGGGTTGGGGACAGGCTCTGTGGGGCAGGGACAAGCTCTGTGGGGTTGGGGACAGGCTCCGTGGGGCAGCGACAGGCTCCGTGGGGTTGGGAACAGGCTCTGTGGGGCAGGGACGGGCTCTGGGGTTGGGGCAGGAACAGGCAGCTCCGTGGGGTTGGGACAGGCTCCGTGGGGCAGGGACGGGCTCTGTGGGGCAGGAACAGGCTCTGTGGGGCAGGGACGGGCTCTGTGGGTGGAGGATTTGGCCCTGCAAGCAGCAGTCGTGCTGCGCTCGCTGCACGGTTGCCTGCACCGCCCCACGGCTCCGGCGGCCCTTGCCCGGGTGGCATCCCCGTTGCCGGATGACGTCCCCGTTGCCGGCTGGCATCCCCGTTGCCGGGGGAGGACCGCAGCTTCTCCTTTCTTTCCTTCTCTTCCGGAGGATTTGGCTGCCATGGTTACTGGAGCTGCTCCCAACCTGGGGGGCTGCTCCCCGCTCCGCCCCCCCGGCACGATGCTCGCTGCCCCATGGCCCTGCACGCCAGTCCCCCCCCCGGCACCGCCAGTGCCCCGTGCAGGGATGCTGCTGGGGGGGGGGGCAGTGATGGGGGGAAGAGGTGAGGTGGGAGGGTGCCCCCCCCCCGAAAGACCCCCCAGCATCCAGGGCTCAGCTCCGTGCTGCCTCGGGGTGTAGCTGGCCCCGTGTGCCCAGGGTTCAAGATGGCCCTGGGTGACAAACTGGACTGGACTGGGCCAGACTGGGATCCAGCTCCTCTGGGGGGGGGTGGGATGGTTGCCTTGTGTTTTGGGGAGCCCTCTGGCCCGGGGTGGTTTCTCACACCCGCCCACCCCTGCAGTGCAGGATGAGTGCAAGGACGTGCCGGCGGAGACGCTCTACGACGTGCTGCATGACATCGAGTATCGGAAAAAGTGGGACACCAACGTCATCGAGACCTTCGACATCGGGAAGCTGACCGTCAACTCCGACGTGGGCTACTACGCCTGTGAGGAGGGGGCCGGGGGGTCCCGGAGGGGAACCGAGCCCCGGGGCCGTTGTGGCCGTGGGTTCAGCGGCCGTGGGGCTGGTGGGCGCCGGGGTGCCCGTGGTGCCCGGCATCGCTGCGGGGAGCCCGGGTACCGGGACAGGAGGGATTTGGGGGGCGGGCTTGGACCCCTGGGGGGATGCCTGTGCTGGGGGGGGGAGTGGGTTCACCCTCGTCCCCCACGGCTGCTGTCCCCAGGGAGGTGCCCCAAGCCCCTGAAGAACCGGGACGTCATCACGCTCCGCTCCTGGCTGCCCATGGGCACCGACTACATCATCATGAACTACTCCGTCAAGCACCCCGTGAGTGCCGGGGGGGTCGGGGGGGGGGGGTCTGGGGTGTCGCCCGCGCCGGGACGGGGCTGGGTTTGCCCCGTGGGTCGCTCAGAGCTCGGGAGGAGGCCGGAGGCGGTGGGGGGGCTGTGGGGGTCGGGGCAGCCCTGCCTGCAGTCGGTGCTTGCCTGCACCCTGTCCCACCCCCGCCGCGTCCCTGTGCCCCCCGCGCTGTCCCCCCTGCAGAAGTACCCCCCCCGGAAGGACATGGTGCGAGCGGTCTCCATCCAGACGGGCTACCTGATCGAGGGGACGGGAGCCAAGAGCTGCACCATCACCTACCTGGCACAGGTGGACCCCAAAGGTACGGGGGGGACCCCCGCGCCCCAGGGTTCAGCCCACCCCGGTCCCGTCCTCGTCCCTCGGGGACGGTCGCCCTCCGGTTGGGGGTCTGTCCTCACGGGTCGGCCCGAGGTTAATAAATCGGGTGGGAGTTTTTTGGAGCCGGGAGGGGCTCGGGGGCTCGGGGGGGGCTCAGAGACAGGCAGCAGCAGGCAGCAATGGGCAGGGAGGCAGCAGGGAGCATCTCGGGATGCAGCCGGAGCCAGACCGGGAGCGCTGGAGCAATGCTGGGAGGAAACATTTTGGGCCTGTTCTCTTGCAATAGTTCTTCTCTGGGGTGGAAGGGGCGGCCAAAATGCTGAAATCGCTTTTTTTTTTGAACACGGCGAGAAGCCGAGGCAGCAGTTTGGGTCAAACCCCGATTCCCCTGGACCGTCCCCCCCCCCGCTGTCCCCTCTGCAGACGGGTGTCCCCGAGGAGGGTGACAGGGGGGCGGGGGGCTGCCGTGCCAGGGGTCCTGGCTGTGCCGGGGGTGCCGGGGGTGCCGGTCCCAGCCCGGCTCCTCTTGTCTCTGCAGGTTCCCTGCCGAAGTGGGTGGTGAACAAATCCTCGCAGTTCCTGGCCCCCAAGGTGAGCGGGTCGCACCGGGGGGGGGGGGGGGGGGGCAAAGGGTCCCCCTGCCCGGCTCAGCTCCAACCCAGCCTTCCTCCCAGGCGATGAAGAAGATGTACAAGGCTTGCCTGAAGTACCCGGAGTGGAAGCAGAAGCACGACCCGCACTTCAAGCCCTGGCTGTTCCCCGAGCAGAGCCGCCTGCCCCCCCTGCCGCTCTCCGAGCTGTCCCTCCAGCACGCCGACTCCCTGGAGAACATCGACGAGAGCTCCCTGGCCGAGACCAAAGACGACCGCGGCGAGGCCAGCGACGAGGACAGCGTTAACTGACCCCCCCGCACGCACCCCGACACCCCCCGGGGCCGTTCTGTCCCCGTTGCCCCCCCCCCCCCCCAATGCAGTTTGTGTCTCTCTCTTGCACGCGCGTGCACGTGCACCCACGCTTCTGGCACGGGGAGGGGGGGACGCCCCCCTGCTGCCACCCCCCTGCCTGGGGACAGCGGGCCGTGCTGGGCTCCCCCCGGCCGGGGGCCGCCACCCCCCCCCCACACCCCCCAGGGTGGGAGGTCGGGGGGTGCCCGGTCCCTTCGCAGCCATCGCGGGACGCCGACGTCGTCCCCATCGGTTGTAAACCCAAAGTGCCCTTCAGCTCTTGGCCCGGGGAGGGGGGGAGCAGAGGAAAGGGGGGGGCCCTGTTCCTGCTCCCCAGCCCCGGGGGCACCCCCGCACCCCTTCCCCACACCCCCTCTGCTCCCTGTCCCTCCCCCCGTCTGCTCTGTTGGGGTCTGACAGAACTGCCTTCTCCCGCGGGACCCCCGCCCCGAGCGACCCAGGGGCTGGGGGGGGGCTGGGGGTCTGCCCGCACCTCCCGGCCTGCAAAGGCGTCTTTGGGGGCTCCTGGCATCTCCAGGCGTACGGGGGGGCTTAGGGGGGTCCTGGCACCTTCGTGCATGTTGGGGGGCTCCTGGTACCTCCATGCATGCTGGAGGCTCTCTGGGGGCTCCCAGCATCTTCAAGCATCTTGGGGGGGGCTCCTGGCACCTCCATACATTCTGGGGGTCCCGGGGGCTCCCAGCATCTCAGATATCTTCAGATGTGTTGGGGGGGTGTCTCTGGGGGCTCCTGGCCCCCCCCTTTCCAGGCGAGGGGCCCCGAGCTCGGTGTCCGAACACTTTCTACGCTAGAATTAGAGGCCTTGAATCGGGGTTTTGGAGCTGCTCCTGGGCCGCGCTCCTGCCCCCCCTCCTTTGCCGGGGGCGGCGAGGGGGGGACGGAGATTTTGTACCTTATACCGGAGCTGATTATTTAGGAATAAAAGAAAGAAATCCGGTGTGGGGGGGGTGACACGGCCTCTCTGTCCTGCCTCGGTGCCCTGGGAGCCCCCCCTGGCCCCAGCTTTGGGGGGGGAGGGGGGTGTCCCGGGGGTGCCCTGCCGTGGGGGGTGCTGCTGGGTCCCACTCCCGGTTGTGGGGTCCCTGGGCTGATCCCGGTGGGCTTTGGCTCGGGGGGGACCCCCGGGGGGGCTGTCGGCGGTGGCGATGCCACCAGAGGGTGCCAGAGAAACCCCGAAACCCAATTAGCGCTGGGCACTAATTAGGGACAAGGCTGCTCCCCCCTGCAGCGCGTTTTGCCCCAGCCAGACCAGTACCACCAGTACCGCCTGTCGAACACCCCAACTGGGGCACAGCCCCCCCCTTAAAAAAAAAACCCAAAACCCCCTCTGGGAGAGGAGTCCCCGGGCGGGGGGCTGGGGGGTGGGGGGCTCTGTCTGGGGGTGCATCCCCCCTTCTCCAGCCTCTCTCCATCACTACGGGGGGGGCTGAAACGCCTTAAAATGGGGGGGGGGGGGGGTGTCCGACGGCCCCCGCTCCGCTGCAGCGGGAGGCTGGAGCTCGGGGTGTCCCGGGGGCCTTCACCCCCCCCAGCCCCCCCTTGATGTGTGCACCGAACCCCCCAGCCGGGGCCCCCCCCGTGCTGCCCCCCCCCCCCCCCCCCAGCTGTGGGCTGCACGGGGGGGGGGGGGGGCGCTGGGGAGCGGGGGGGCCCAGCGGGCGGGCGGCCGGGGCCGGGCTCTGCGAGGGCAGCTCCGGGTTTATTTATTTAATTCTGGGAAGGGTTTTTCCCTCCCCCCCCCCCCCGCCCCAGCTCCCCCCCCCCCCCCGTGCCCCGCCCGCAGCCGCCGCCGGAGCCCGCAGCCGCCCGGCCAGGTCAGTCCGGGGAGCGGGGGGGGGGACACACGGCGGCGGCCCCCGGCTGCCCGGGGGGGGGGGGTCACCGGCCCTGCCCCCCCCCCCCCCCGCTGCTTCCTCCGCAAACTTTGGGCACCGGCCGGAGCGGGGGGGGGGGGGGCTGGGGGGGGTTGGGGGGGGGGCACCGCTCCGGGGGCGCACCCCGTCCCGGCGCTGCGGGGGGGGGGACACCCCCGACCCCGACCGCGGGTCCCCCCCCCCCCCCCGCCCCTGGTGCGGGAGTGGATCTGCCAGGCTGGGGGGTTGGTTTTGGGGTGCAGAGAGGGGTTTGGGGTCTGCGAGGTGTTGGGGTGCCTGGAGCACCGGGGGGGGGGTCAGAGGGGATGCTCCATCGGGGGGACAGGCTGGCACCCCCAGAGGAGCGTGGCTCTGTGTGGACCCCGGCCACAGCAGGCTCAGCCCTGGGACCCCCCCCGCTCCTCGTGGGGTGCAGCCCCGTGCAAAGCTGCCGGTGCACGCGGTTACGGCCAGCGCAGCCCCCCCTGCACCCCGGCACAGCGGCGGGGCCCGGCTGGCCGCAGCGTGCCGGTGGGCCAAGCCGATGCGACGTTCCCGGCGCGCAGCCGGCACACCCCAGCGCCAGGCGTGACCTCGTGCTGCCGTCGCACCGTGCCGTCGCACGTGGGACCGGGCTGGGCACCGGGGACTCGCTTCCGATTCCGCCCGTTAATTTCGATCTGCTGCATCCTCCTCATCCTCCCCCGCACCTCTCCCGAACCTGAATTAAAAATAGGACCCAATTAACAAGGGAAGCCGGCCACCGCTCCACCCCCGTGCGGGGCGATAACGGAGCAAAACCGGAGCCAGGACCACGCTGCGGACGGCTCCGGCCCCGGGGGGGCTGCGCGGTGGGGGCAGATAACGGGGCAAAACCCCTCGCGGGGGGGTTCTTAGGTCTTTGGCGTGTTGGGGGTGCTGCCAGAGCCTCGGCGTCGGGGGGCCTGCGAGAAGAACCGGCTCCGTAGGGGAGCGGAGGATGCGGCGGAACACCTGGGGTGCCGAGGGAGCTGCGTGCCCGGGGGGGTGTCGGGGGGCTCAGGTAGGATGGGGGCGATCGGCAGCGCAGGTGGAGGACGTGGCTCTGCCGGGTACGGGAGGGCTGCGCCGGGGGGTTCCCTGTGGTGCTGGGCTGGTTCTGTCCTGCTGCTGGCTGGGGGGACGTTGGTGACCCCCTAAACGCTGTCGGGGAGGTGTGCGAGGCTTCGGCTTCACCGGGGTGACCCCCCTGCACAGCTGCCGGTCCCCTGGGGGACTCGGGGTGCCCTGCGGTCCGTGTGACCCCACCGCCTGGGGAAGGCCACAGCACCCTCGTCTTCTGCTGACGGCTTGGGGGAGCCTGCAGCGACGGCGCTGAGCGCCTGGGGGGCGGGGATGCTGCGGGGGGGGGGGGGTGCGATGGCTTTGGGGAGCGGGGGGATGCTGTGAGTGGGGGGATGCTACGGGGGGGGGATGTGATGGCTTTGGGGAGCCAGGATGCTGCAAGCGGGGTGATGTGACATCTCTGGGGAGCGGGGGGATGCTGTGAGTGGGGGGATGCTACGAGAGGGGGGATGTGACATCTCTGGGGAGCAGGGGGATGCTGCGAGGGGGGGGATGCGATGGCTTTGGGGAGCGGGGGGATGCTGTGAGCAGGGGGATGCAGGCAGCAGAGGCGCTTTTTTGGGGGGG
This sequence comes from Grus americana, assembly GCF_028858705.1. Classification (NCBI taxonomy): domain Eukaryota; kingdom Metazoa; phylum Chordata; class Aves; order Gruiformes; family Gruidae; genus Grus; species Grus americana. The sequence continues at coordinate 117,736 of NW_026561327.1, read as the reverse complement.
TTGCCAGACACCGGCCCCACAGGCTGAGCTCCCGCAGAGCATCGTCCCCTAAACGCGGGGCTGAGCCCGACACATCGGCCGGCGGGTGCTGCTGCGCCCGGCCCCTCCTTGCACGGGGCACGGCCTCGCGTGGGCGAGGGGCCGAAACTGCGGGGACCGTGTGTGTCCCCCCCCGCCCCGGGAGCGGGCAGCCAGCGTGTCCCCGTCCGCGGGCTGCTCTGCGGGATGAAAGGAGCATTGTCTGGGCAGCCCAAGCCCAACGCGCCCGGGCCGGCTCGCAGCCCCCGCCGTGGGGAGCCATGTGGGGCGACCGCGGCGAACCTCACGTCTCCCCCCGCGTCCCCAAACTGTCCCGCTTCATTTTTTCCCCTCGCCGAGGCTTTGGGAACTGAGCGGGGAGGGAAACCCCCCCCCCCAACCCAATTTTTTTTTTTTTTTTTTTTTTTTTTGGGAAAGTCCCTGTGGTTTTCCCCTCGGCTCCCGTTTCCATGAGGCGGCCAAACCTCCGTGCGGGAACAAGCTCAGGCCTGGCAGGGCTGCTGCCGTGCCTGGCTGGGGGGGCCCTGCCCGCCCCCGCCCCGGGAGGGGTCTCGGCATCTTCCGCGGAGCCCCGGCTGCTGCCGAACAGAGGTACTCGGTGCTCTGCGGCTCTGCCCGGGGTGGGGGGCAATGCCGGGGGACCTGGGGGTGCAAAGCCAGCCTTGGGGGGACACCCCCCCCCCACCTCCTCAGCTGTGGGGGGGTGATGCTTGTCCCGCGCTACCCCACGCGCTGCTGGGGCACCCGCTTCTCCGGGCCGCGCGGTGCAGTGGGGGCACCGGGGGGACCGTGAGCTGCTGGGGGTGCGGGGTGGGGGGGCGCTGGCTGCTCCCAAATTGCTCAGCTACAGCAGGGCTGTACCCACCCCCCCCGGCCGATGCACCCCGGCGCATCCCAGCTCCACCCCAGTATTCCCCAGCTCAACCCCAGTGTGCTCCAGCTCCCCCCAGCACACCTCAGCTCCCCCCCCAGCAGCCCCCAGCTCAACCCCAGTATAACCCAGCTCAACCCCAGTCTCCTGGGGGCCCAGGCTCTGCCGACAGCGGGGCGGCAAGGTGCAGCATTAGCCGTCGCCCCCGCGCTCGCCGGGGGTCCTGTTGCCGAGGGACGTGCCCGGGGATGCCGGGGGGGGCCGGTGGCAGAGGGGTGAAGCCGGGGAGAGCGGGACCCCCGGCCCGGCTGGCAGATTTCTGTTCGAGAGTCGGCTCGGCGCGTCCCAATTCCCGGCCAAACAACGCCGGCAGCTGCGGCTCTACCGGGCTGCCAGGATCCCTGCCAGCAGCGCCCGTGCGGCGCCCATCGCCGCCAACAGCGCCCGAACGCCGGGCAATGCCCCCGGCGGGTTTCTCTCACCTTCCTCCTCCTCCTCCTCCTCCTCACGGCGTCCCAGTACGTCCGGCGAGGTCTGAAGAATTGCTCGGCACCGGCTGCCAGCGCCGCGTGGCTGCAACCGGGACGGTCGTTGCTTCGTCCTCTGGTATCGGCGAGCCAGTTCGGTTCCTCGCGTCGCTTTGCTGCCGCTGCGTCCCCGGCGCCATCCGGACGATGCTCAGGGGTGCGGGGCTGGGGGGCCGTGCCTGCACGGTGGGGGGGGGGGGTCCCTCGCTCCGGGGGGGGTCCACGGGGCTTCGGCACCGCTGCAGGGGCTGCAGTTTTAATTTGCCGTGTTCGCCCCTAAAACCCAGGCTTTGGCGGCACGGGCTGGGGGGCCACGTTCCCACCGGTGGTCCCACTGGGGTGCCGGGATCGGTGCGGGGGTGAAGGCTGTTTCCTGGGGTGCCCCCCTCCGCGGCGGCTCTCGGGGCTGAGCTGCTGCGGGAAGCAGCCGGACACCCGGGATGAGGACGTTTCTAGCGATATCGGATTTTTTGCATCCCTGCGCGCCCCCCACCCCCCAACCCCCTGCCGAACCAGGCCATCTGCGCCCAGAAATCCCAGCAGGGGGGTGAGCCCCGGGGGCTGGGGGGGCTCTGGGGGGGCTCTGGGGGGAGCGGGGAGCGATGCTGCTCCGTGCCGGCACCTCCCGGCTCTTCTCCTGGCACAGCCGGCCCCATCCCAAAGCCAGGCAGGATGCGGTGCGTACCGAGTGCTTTTATCCTCGTCCCGCGCCACACGTCTGCCCCCCCCGCAGCAAATGGAGTCCCGTTCCATCAGCTCGGGAGGGCTGTGGGTGCCGTCACCGCGCGGCGGGGGCTTCGGGTGGCTGCGGCGCGTGTTCCGCGGCAGGGCCCCGCGGCGAGGTTTGGCGTTAGCGCTCTGGGAGGGTTTGCAGATGGACGTGACCCGGTCGGTCGGGAGCGTGCCGAGCCGGTGAAATCTGGCAGGGGGTGACCCCGGGGCAGGGGGGGTCGCTGCCTGTCTCCCTGCCTGCTTTGCTGCCTGCGGCACGGCACGAACGTCACGCTTGAGGGGAAAAAAAATAGTCTAAAAATAATTCGGGGCTTCCCGGGGCAGGTTAGAAAGTGTCACCGTGCCCCCCAGCCCGGCACGGCCTTCCTCCTCCTCCTCCTCCTGCCCACGCTGCCGGCCCGGCGGTACAGGCAGGAGATGCTGCCCTGGTCTGGGGCACCCCGCGAGCGGCCGGGGCGGTGCTTGGACACCCCAAATCCGCAGGTGATGGCGGGGGGGGGACCAGCTGTGCGGAAAGCTTTTTGCAAAGGGGGGAGCGGGTGCCTGCGGTTGGGGGGACCCGCGGTCCCCGCCGGTTGCATCCACGAGCCGCGTGGCCGCATCCTGCCGGGTGGTGCTGCGGTGGGCAGGGGTGCACGGCGGGTGGCCCTGGCACGGTGCAGCCGGGCTGCCGGGGGGGGGGGGGTTGGGGGGGGGGTGTCTGTGCGTGCGGTGGGGGTGCTGCTGCACCCCGCTGAGCCGGCTCTTTCCAGGCAGAGGGGTTTGGGTGACCCCGGGGGTGAGCTGGGTCTGCGCCGCGGGTGCCCGTTGCACCCCGAGGAGGAAGGGGGGGACCGGCAAAGGGGCCCCCCCCCCCGCCTCGCTGCAGCTGGAGCGGTCAAGCCCTTCACCAAAAAGACTTTCACTTCCCACTCCGGGGACGGTGAAACAGCGGCCGGCACAGTTTCGGTGCTGCGTGCCGGCTGCCCCGGACGATTCCCACGGAGGAAGGGGGTGCCGTGACCCCCGCGCCCCGTGTTTTGGCAGGGTCGTGTGTTCCCCCCCCCCCCCCACCGGCATCGCTGCGCCCTGGGAGCTGGGGGACGGCCAGCCGGTGGGGCTGGCGTGGGGGGGCCGTGCACGTGCGGTCCGGTGTCCTGACCTATTTTGCAGGCGGCTTCTAGAAAGTGTGTCAGGAGCTGGGAGCGTCCCGGTCGGGGCTCAGCGGGGCAGCGACAGCACTTGTCAGGTGCATTTGCCCCTTTTTTTGGTGGATTTGCCCTTTTTTTGGCAGATTTGCCCCTTTTGTGGTGGATTTGCCCGGGGATGGGGTGGGCTTGGCTCACGGCTCGCTCTCCTGCTGCCCTGTCCCCCCCCCCCGGCACGGCCCAGCCGCTGCGCTGCTGCCGCACACCGGTGCACACCCACAGCTGCCGCACGCTCCCCGCACGCCCGTGCGCAGCCTGATCTGCTGTGCGCACCCCGACCGGCCACGCGCACCCCAAACCCCCCCCGACCGACGATGCGCACCCCGATAGGCCATGCACACCTTGCACACCCCGTGCACACCCCTCACCGCCGTGCACACCCCGGTCGGTCATGCAAACCCCACGTCGCCATGCGCATCCTGCACTGCCGTGTGCACCTTGCACTACTGTGCACACCTTGCACTACTGTGCACACTCCAACTGGCCATGCACAACCCCATGCAACCATGCACGCCCCTCACTGCCATGCACACCCCTCGCCACCATGCACCCCCTGCACCGCCATGCACGCCCCGCACCATCATGCACGCCCCGCACCATCATGCACGCCCCTCACCGCCGTGCACGCCCCTCACCTCCATGCACGCCCCTCACCTCCGTGCACGCCCCTCACCGCCGTGCACCCCCTGCACCTCCATGCACGCCCCTCACCTCCATGCACACCCCTCACCTCCATGCACACCCCTCACCTCCATGCACGCCCCTCACCTCCATGCACACCCCTCACCTCCATGCACGCCCCTCACCGCCATGCACGCCCTGCACACCCCTCCATGCACGCCCCTCACCGCCATGCACGCCCCTCACCGCCATGCACGCCCTGCACACCCCTCACCTCCGTGCACGCCCTGCACACCCTCACCTCCATGCACGCCCCTCACCTCCATGCACGCCCCGCACCACCATGCACGCCCTGCACGCCCCTCACCTCCATGCACGCCCCACACCGCCATGCACGCCCTGCACACCCCTCACTTCCATGCACGCCCCTCACCACCATGCACGCCCTGCACACCCCTCACCTCCATGCACGCCCCGCACCGCCATGCACACCCCTCACCTCCATGCACGCCCCGCACCACCATGCACGCCCTGCACACCCCTCACCTCCGTGCACGCCCCGCACCGCCATGCACGCCCCGCAGAGCTGCCTTCGGGCAGTTCCCACCGCAGAGAGCCTGGCAGCCTGGGGGACAGGCGGGGGGTGCAGGAGCTGCAAAGCAACACGCGCAGCCCGCGGCGAGGCCGGGGTACCGGCCCGGCTGCTTCGACATGAAGCACTTTGAGATTTGAATCGCTGGCAGCAGGAAGAGGCTCTGAAGAACCTTTTCCACCCCTAGATTTTGATGACTTTGCAAGATTTAACTTGATTTCTGAATGCTGCCTGGGGCCTGGTGCGTTTGAATATTATTTGCATGCTGTATTTATTGGCCTGTGCTCCACCGTGAGATTTTGAGAATGAAACGGCTTCGTGTTCCCAAAGTGAGACCTTTGCAGCTGCTGAACTGATGGGACCCTGCCGAGGAGAAGCGCCGGAGCGGTTTGGGTGGGAGGTCTGTGGGGTGCGGTGCTGCTGGGAGCCGAGGTTCGCTACGATCCTGGGACCGCGCTTCTGCTTTTCTGCTCCCCGAGGATTCGTCTCGGCGAGTTTCGGTGCGAGGATGCGGTGCTTTCGATTCCCGGCCGAGAGCGGCGGCGGCTGCGGCAGCACCAGGCAAGTCTGTCCTGGGCTGCTCTGCCAGGCCGCTCCGTCCCCGTGTCCGCAGGGACGTTGGGGACATCGGCCCCCTGCCGCGCGGCCCCGGTCCCGGCCGAGGACCCTTATCGTAGGCAGAAGGGGTACGAATCACCCCGCTGCGAGGCTGGTTGCCCGATGCAGCCGGGAGCGTGGCGGCCGAGTAACCCCCTTCCCACCGGTGGCCGTCCCCGCTCCCACGGGCCCCCCGTGACCTGGATCCGTGTCCCCGGTGCCCACCGGGACCCCCGTGGGTGAGGGCTCGCTGCCCTCCCGCGCTGGCGGGGACACGGCAGCCACCCGGCCGCTCGTCCCTTCCTCGCCGGTGGCCGGGGCTCGGCTTGTCCCGCCGGCCCCAGGGCACCCCACGCTCGGTGCCCTGGTCCCTGCCGCAGTGCCAGGGAGCCGTGCCGCGCCACGCAGCTTTCCGGGGACCACCCTCCCCGTTTCTTCCTTCCTCTCTTGCCGAAGGCCCTGCCCCATCCCGCCGTCAGCCGGGGCTTCTCCGGCACCGGGCTCCGGCTTCTTCCTCTGCCATGGTGGCTGCGGTTGGCGGTTCTCTGCCGTGCTGAGATACCATGGGGTTCGCCGGGGCCGGAGGGCTCTTGCGGCGTGGCAGCGAGCTCCGAGCGAGCGGCGGTTATTGCAACACGTCCCCCCGTGCGCGGGGCTCGTAACGCTTGTCTCAGCTTTTCGGCAAGTTCCCGATCGCCGAGGCGGCGTTTGAGGAAGTGCCCGGGCGGGCAGAGACCCCTCCGCAAGCCTCCACCGCGCCGGCCGGGGAGCCGGGTATGGGCTGTGGGCACGCCGGCCACCTCGCCCCGGCCACCCACCGCGGCTGAGCCAAGGTACCGTGCTTCGCCCGCTTTAATTAGCTCTCCTTGGTTAACGAGCCGGAGGGCCTGGGGAAGGGGACCGCCGTGGCGCAGGCAGGGTTTGCCTGCTCTGCCTGCCGGCTTGCCGGCGCTGGAGGAGGGGTCGGGATGGGAATTAGAGCGGGCACACGGGCGGTGCGAACCCGGCTGTCGCCGGAGCTGCTTGGTGCGGCTCTGCCGCTGACGCACCGGCCGGCCCTGGTCAAAGCGCTTGACTCCCTGGCACCTCGTTAGGGGTAACGATGATTTAGCTGGGTGCCGCGGGGCTGCCGGGATGCAGGGGGGGGCTGCGCGCGGTTGCCTCTGCGGTGGTCACGGTTTTGCCATAGCCGGCGAAGGCAGCGTGCTTGTCTGCCACCCCCAGTCAGAGCCCACCGCCCTTCCTGTCACACACGCAGCTCGTTAATCTAATGAGCCTGGGCCTCATTACCGCCGTGCGCGGCTCCCGCTGCCCGTAGCCCTTCGCCTCCGGTTTGTAGGATGGGAAACCCGCGGCCCCCACAGCAGCAGTGGGGCGCGGTGGGCGAAGGACGGGGTGTTTGCCGGACCCTCGGGCAGGGAAGCTGCGGTGCGCGGGGTCAGGGGACCCTTAAACGGAGCGACTGGCTCATGGTGGTGCGTGCCGGGGCCGCTCGTGCACACCCAGCGTCGCTCGGTGCCGTGCCACGGCCGATGCGCCATCCGGCACCGCCGGCGAGCAAAGCCGGGGCAAGGCCTGGGGGTGGGGTGGCTGCAAAGCGGGGGGGCCCGGCGGGGTGTTTGCTGAGCTCCGCTTGGGAAAGGGAGGTGGGGCGCAGGGCGTCCCCCCGGCTCTGATGGGAGCGGGTGGGGAGAGGGTCCCGGCAGAGCTGAGCGCCCGGAGCCCAGCGCGGTGCTCGGCTCTCCCCGGGGTTTGCGTGCAGCTGGCCGGGGAAAAAGGGTGTCCGGAACCCCCCCGCTAAGCTGGGCGCATCCGAGCGGGGCCGGAGAGGACGGGGCGGCTGCGGGACCCTGCCCCTGTTAGAGCAGAGCGGACGGCCGAGCCCCTCGTACGGACAGTGGGGACCACGGGGACCGTCCCCGCTCGCCCCCAGCTCCTCCATCCCCGGCACGGGAAGACGGAGGGCAGCGTGGCTTTGGGACAGGGCTGGCGGCGGGTGTTTCGGCATCCCGGCTCGTGCTCCCGGTTCGCAGGCAGCTGCCCGTCCCTGCCCCGGTTCCGGGGGCAGTTTGCCGCCCCGGCCGGCCCCTCGTCACGCCGCTCTTACGGCTGCTAAGTCTCTTACAAAACCGCCCCGGCGGAGTTGCCTAATCCCGGGGAGGAATGCGGTGGGTAAGCGCGGCGAGGATTTGAGTGCCGAAAGGGACGGCGGGGGCCAGGGCTGGGGGGACACCCCCCACCCCCCCGTCCCCGGCAGCCGGCTGGGTTACGGCGGCTCTGCGGGTTGGTCTCGTTTCTGGAATTTTCTCGTCTGTTTTCGGGCAGAGGTTAAATGATCGATGACCGCAGGAGGGAACCCCACGAGGTCCTGATGAATGATTGACCGGGCGAGGGCGAAGGGCCGGAGAGCGCCGGTGAGCTGCCAGCCCGGCGTGCCGGGCACCCGCCGGGAGCTTTGTCCCCGGTCCCCAGCCCCGGCGAGCAGCAGCGAGGCCCGATGGCCGCCCCGGCGCTCCGCCGGCACGTGCGCGGCGCTGGCGGCGAGCGGAGGTGAGCGCCCGGCGGGTGCAGCTCGTCCGTCGGAGCCACGCAGGGCCGGTGCCGGGGGGCACGGGGAGAGGTGTCCCGCACCGTCAGCACGGCACAAACCCATCCGCTTCCCACTCGGGGCAAAAGCAGAACCGGCGGCGGCACCGGTGACACCGCGGCACACTCCTCCTCCCGGCGAGGCTGCACCCTGCGCCTGGGGGGGGGGGGCTCAGGGGAACGTGCCCACCCCCTGCCACCCCAAATTCCTGGCTGCCGGAGGTGGGTCTGTCCCGCCGCAGCCGGCGCAGAGCTGGGGCTGCCGTCACCCGTGGCAGTGGGCGACGCTCGCGGTGACTCCTTGGCTCCTGCCGGGAGGGGACACGCGTGGGACCCCCCCGCCAGCCGGTGCCACCGCCTTTCCCTCTGCCCCTCCGCAGGGTTTTGCCTCGGCAAGACGCACGTTGCGGGCAGGGACCGTGCGGGGGGACAAGCCTGCCTGTGCAGGCAGCACCGGACGTCCTGTGACAGCGATGTCACCCGGCGCCGTCACTTGGCTATTTTTAATAGTAAATGGGTGTGGGGTTCTGGGGGTTTTTTAGCTGTGGAGGTGGAAGAGGGAAAGGGCCGCTCTGCGTGCGCGTGGCCCCTCGCGTTTTATGCTGCGTCAGGGATTTTTGTGCTGCTGGGACCGGCGGGCAGGGCCGCGGTGCCGCTGGTTTCTCTGGTGCTGCCGGCAAGGAGTCGTGGGGGGCGGCCGGCCCCGGGGACCCCCCCGCCGCTCCTTCCTCGGCAGGAGATGGACGCGCGGGTCTCGCGGCCTGAAGCAAAGCCGAGCTGTGCCGGGAGGTGCCGGGGAAGCGGCAGCGCAGCCGGATCCCTGCGGCAGTGCCGGGATGCCCGCGTCTGGAGGCGTGGGGGCCGCCGGGTGAACCCCGCTGCCAGCCGGGACCTCATGCCACCGCGGGGGTCTGCCGGGTTCGGCTGTGCCCGGTTAGCGCCGGGAGGAGGATGAACCCGGCCGTGCCGCGCAACTTTGCCTGCGTTCGGTGGGAGCAGCAGCCTCTCGACCGTCGCCGCTGCCGAAACCGCGAGCGCTGGCCGGAGGGGTCAGGTCTGCCTGAGTCAGAGAAAACGTGACTCTGACAGGCGCGTTTCATGGTCGGCCTGCTTACGGCACCAGGAAATCCTCCGGCTCCTATTTAGCAGGTCTAAAAAAGTCTTTGGCAAACCCAAAACAAGGCGTGCGCCGGGGTGGCCGGCAGTGCCGCGAGGAGCCGGCATGGCCGGGGGACGCCTCCTGCCCCGGCTCGGGTGCCCACCCACACCTGGGTGGGAGGGCAGGGTATCCCGGCCCCACGGCTTGCCCAGGCGACCGGGCTCGGCCCTGCCGGCAGCGGTGGTGTGGCACGGGTTTGGCACGGGTTTGGTGGGGGTATGGCACAGGTTTGGCGCAGGTTTGATGCGGGTTTGGTGGGGGTTTGGCGCAGGTATGGTGGGGGTTTGGTGCAGGTTTGGCACGGGTTTGGCGCAGGTTTGGCACGGGTTTGGCACGGGTTTGGTGGGGCCGGGGACAGCCCGGAGAAGGGACGGGGCTCCTCTCAGCATCCCGTTGCCGCGCTAAGGCTTTGTGCGGCGCCGGTGGGGTGCAGCCTTCCGGGCCCGTCCGTCTGTCCGTGTGCCCCCGGCCGGGCTCGCTGGGGCAGGGGCGCGGGCAGGGAGAGCGGGGGGCTCTCTCGGGGGGGGGACACACACTGCCCCCCCATCGGCAGCAGCTCGGCAGCTATGGATGGGTCGACTCGGCTCCCCGTCGGTTAGCCCCGAGTTGCCCGAGCATCCTCCGCGTGCCCTCCTGTCCTGCGCAGGGTCGGATCCTGACACCGGGGTAAACAGGAGCCGTGTGCGGGGGGGGTGACATCCCTGGGGGGCAGCCAGCAACTCCCCTCCCGCCCCCAAACTGGTGCCTGGGACGTCCCGCCGCCCCTCGGCACCGTCACCTCTGAGTCCCGGTGGCTTCTGCCGGCTCCTTCTTGCTCCGGGCTCCGGCTGCGGGGGGTTCACGGCCACTGTGGGCCCCCAGCCCCTGCCCCGGCCCCCAGCCCCCAGCCCACACGTTGCCCCCCGCACGTGGCGTGATGTTGCGGCCGGGGGCCACGCGGTGCCATCATCCGGCGAGCCTCAGCAGGGACGGCATCTACATTTACACCCCTAAACCGGGACCCTCCGGCGTCCCGGCAGCCCCCCCCGGTTCAGGGGAGGTGCCGGCGTCCGGGTGCCCGATCCCGCTGGGGGCACAGGGCGGTCGGCGGTGAGGAGCCCCTCCGAAAACCGGGCAGCGTCGCTGGGAAGCGGCAGCGCTGGGACCCTGGGCTTCAGCCGGCGCGCAGTTTAGGACCGATCCTGACCCCGGGCTCATCCTCTTGTCTCCATCCCCAGGTCCTGATGCCGGCCTGAGCCTCGCTGGGCGCAGGAGATGCACTGAGCGGCACCGGGTCTCTGCGGCCGGGCCCCCACCATGGAGGAGGGGGGGTCTCTGCCGGTGGCCGCCTGGCTAGCGGCCCTCCACCTTGACCAGTACGTGGAGAGTTTCCAGCAGAGCGAGCTGTGGACGGTGTGGGACTGCCGGGCGCTGACGGACGAGGCGCTCACCCGGCTCGGCGTGGTGCTGCCCGGCCACCGCCGCCGCATCCTCCTGGGGCTCCAGAAAGCCTTCGCCGAGGCGACCCTGTCCCCCGGGACCCCCCAGCCCCCCACCAGGAAACCCGTGCCCCTGAAACGCCACATCTTCCGCCTGACCACCGCGACGGTGCCGGAGCAGCCGGAGCGGCAGGAGCAGCGGGAGCAGCCGGAGCCCTGGTGCCCGGCGGTGCCCGGGGGGTCCCCGCTGCCGGAGCCGGAAGGGGGTGCAAGCGTTGCCCAGCTGCCCCCACCCATCCCACCCAGGGTGGGCTGCCGCCCCCCGGTCAAATTCTCCCCGTCGCTAAAGGGTGGCACCCCCCAGCCCTGCCCCGCGCCCCGCAGCCGCCCCCCGGCCCCGGAGGCGCCCTCACCGCCGGCCCTCGCCGAGAAGCCCCCGGCCGAAAGCCGGGCGAAACCCCCCCTGCCGCCACTGCCGGCCAAGCGTCACCAGCTGGAAGCCAAGTGCCAGTCCCTGAAGGCCCCCCCCTCGCCCAGCCACCCGCCCGTGCTGCCCCCGAGGGCCGTGTCCCACAGGAGGTAAGGGGGGGCCTGAGCCTGGGGGTGTCCTGAGGCAGCGGGGTCCTCATGGGGGGCTGCTGTGATGTGGGTGGGACCCTCGGGAGGGTGCACAGCCCCCCAGCCCCAGCACATCCCCCTGGGGTACCCACAGACCCCCCCCAGCCCATCTCCCGGGGGTACCCACACCCCCACATCTCCAGCACACCCCTTGGGGGACCCCCCCAGCCCCAGCCCATCTCCCGGGGGGGTCAGGGCAGGACCTGTATCCGTCTTGCCCAGGACAGCGGTGCTCTCCAGTGTCACACTGTCCCGATGCGGGGGGGGGTGTCACCCCCAGGGACACCCCAGCTTTGTCCCCATCCCCTTTTGGGGTGTCTTTGGGGGGATGCAGGCCCAGCGTGGGGTGGTCGAATCCTGACCATGGGGTCCGTGACCCCGGGGGCTGCGGTTCTTTTCCCTCCCGGGCTCGATGCGCCTCGTGGGAGCTGATGTCTCGGCTGGATGCGGCCACCCGGTCACCCCAGCCTGTGCCGGGCTTGTGCCTCTGCCCCCCCCGCGGCGCCTGGCAGCGTTTGGGGTGCAGAGCCCTGTCCTGCCCGTGCCTGCAGTGCAGGCAGCGCTGAGGCCTGAAGAACTCGTCACACCCTGTGGCAGCAGACAGCAAACCGCAGCGTGGCGGGCAGGGGGGGGTTGAGGGGGTGCAGGCAGCTGCCTGCTGCTGTGGCCGGATGACGCGAGAGCAGGCAGGGGTTTGGTGAGAGCAGCTCTCACAGCCCTCCCTTGATGTCCCCCCCCCGTGTCCCCCCCCGAGCCGCAGCTCCTGCCTGCAAGCGCTGGGTTTGCTGCACCGAGGCCGGGCTGGGTTTGCTGCAGCTGCCAGGACATGGCCCCCCCAACCCCCCCCCCCGCTGCACCCCAAAATCCTGCAGAGCAGCAGGCGGGCACGGAGCTGGCGGGGGGGGGGGAGTAGGGGTCTGGCTGGGGGGGGGGAGAGAGGAGCCCCTGGGTGTGAGCACCCTCCTGGGGCGAGGGGGGGTGATGTGCGGCCGCAGCCGGGGTGCTGAGCAAGCAGCGTACGCCCCGGGAGCAGCACTGTGCCCACCCCCCCCCCCCGCCTGCCCGGGACCCCCAGACCCCCCAGCGCTCCAAGGGACGTGCTGCCGGAGCCGGGGGGGGTCCGGTTGGTCCCCGAGGGGAGGCAGAGCCCTGCTCCCGGGGCGGGGGGGGGGCATTTGCTCTGTCTCTGCAGTCCTGGGCTGGATGAGACCCCCTGCCCCGAGGTGTCTGGGCGGTCAGGATGGGGCCGGGGGGTGGTGGCTGTCCCCCCCCCCGCTGCCCATCGCTGTGCCCCAGCAGGCTTTGTGGTGCCCCCCCCCCCCCCCAGTGCTCTGCCCCCCCCGCGCCGATGCAGCTGGGGGTGAGGGGTGCGATGCCCAGCCGGGGAGGGGGCTCGGGCAGCCGGGGGGGGGGGGGGCTGGCACCCCATGGGGCGGGCGGGCACGTGTCCCCGGGGGTCCCTGGCTCCACATCCCCGCCAAAGCCGTGTGGGTCCCGGCAGCCCTGGGGTCTGTCCCCATCGCTGCATTTCTGCACCGGGGTGGTCCCCAAGATCCCCCCCCTGGGGTCACTTTTCCATCCTGCCCCGGCCGGGAGGCCGCCGGGGTCCGGCGAGGCCGGTGGCCGTCGCTTTGGTACCGGCCATGCCGCCGCTTCGGCCGGCTCAGGAAGTTTTGCTCACGGGCGAGCGCGGTGCAGGAAGTGCTGGGGGTGACGAGCTCCGCTCCCCGCCGGCATCGCCGGCATCGCCGGCCGGCCTCGCCGGACCTTCCCCACGCCACCGGATCCGACCCTGCCGGGGGTCCTCACCGCCCACCCAGGTAGGGATGTCACCGCCACCGCCACGGCGGGTGCAAGGCGGCGTTTGCAGGATGGCGGCGGACGGGGCTGCTGGGGGTTTTGCACGGGCAACCAGTGCTGGCGGTGCCGCTCCGGCCTCCCCCCGCTCAGCCGGTGGTTTCCTGCCCCTGCCTGCGCCTCAGGGCCGGCGGGTCGAACCGGGGCCGAGCGGGGAGAGCTGCGGTGCAGGCCTGCGGGTCACCGGCTGCCACGCCACGGCACGCCACGGCACACCACGGCATGGCATGGCACGGCGGCTTTGCCGGGAAAGGAGTGATTTGCAGGGCAGGTCCCCGGCAGCCCTGGCTTTCCCGGAGAGGGATGCCGTCGGTGTCGTGGCCCTTTCCGTACGCCCCTGTGGAGGGTTTCCTTTCACCGGGGCTCAGCACCCCGCGGGTGGCCCGGGAGGGAGGGCCGGGGGGGGGGGGCCGGGAGCTGCTCGGGCTGCCCCGGGGGCGGGGGGCTGGGGGGCACCTTGCCGCAGGGTTGTGCAGATGCCGAAAGTTTGGGCGGCTGAAGAAGCAGCTGGGTGGTGCCGCGGGCATCGTGGCCCCCCTCGCTCCCTGCCCCCGGGGGCGGTGGGCGCCCGCCCCGGGGCTTGGTGGGGAGCAGGGGGTGCTTTGCTCCGTCCTGCCCCGCTCGGCGAGCCGTGGGGCCGGGATCCGCCAACGGAGCTGCCCCCCGGGGGTTTTGGCCATGGCACAGCCGTGCCCACCGGCGTGGGGTCTGCACGGGTGGGCACTGGGAGCACGGGTGGGCACTGGTCCACACTGGGAGCTGCGTGCCGGGGCTGACGGGCGCCCGGCCAGGCTCTGACTCACCCCGGCTCAAGCTGGCGACGACGTGCCCAGCACCGGAGCGGACGGGGCCGTGTCCTCGCCGGGGGGCCGGCGGCCGAGCGGCACCCCCGGGACAGAGGGCTGGCTGCTCCCGCGGCTCGGGCTGCGCTTCTGGTGCCCGGGGGATGCTGGGGACACCGCGGTGGGGTCCCGCAGCCTGTGCCAGAGCGGGGCCGTGGGACGGCCGTGGGGCCCCGGCGCTCTGTGTGTGCTATTGCACGCGTAGCGTATACGTTACGCGTGTAAATGATACATAAATACGTCCTAGAGCACCCGTGCTGGCGCTTGGTCGCTGCAGTGGGCATGGGCAGCACCGTACGCGTGTCCTGCTGCTTGGTGGGCGCGTACGGCAGCATCTATACCCTGCTCCTGGAGTGGGTGCATGCGGGCGGGTGTGGATAAATCGATCCGTTACTCTACGTATATATCCAGTACGGGGCTGGTGCTGGGTGCCTATGGTGGATGGACAGAGCAGGGCAGGAGGGTGCTGGGTGCTGGGTGCCTATGGTGGATGGACAGAGCAGGGTATGGCCCCGGGTGGGCCTCGGGGACGGTGCGTGCCCCGGCACGGGGCTGTTGGGGACGGGGACGGTGCGCGGCCAGGCCTGGCGCAGGAGGGCCGGCACGGACAAGGGGTGCATTCAGGCGCGGGCGTGAGTCACCCCCCACGGCTCTTTGGTGCCGGCTCAGCTGCCGGCGAGCCGCGGTCCCGGCCGGGCGTGCGAGGTGGCACGTGCCGGGGAGGTGCTGGAGCTGCCTGTGCCGTGGCTCCTGGGGCTCCCCCAGGGATAACGGGGTGCCCAGCCTCGGTGAGGTGCACCAGGGTGCCCGCGGGCTGGGACCAAAGGAGCCCCACAGACATGGGGGGGTGCGGCCGGGCCCGAAACACCTTCCCCTGCCCCGGTGGTCGGGGACCTGCCCGGGCTGCCTGCGGTGGGCGAGCACGGGGGTCCCTGGGGGTGCGGGAGGCTGCTGGGCTGCCCAGGGACCTGAAGCAGCAGGGTGATGCTTGCCCACGTCAGGGTGATGCTTGCCCACGTCAGGGTGATGCTTGCCCATGGCAGGGTGATGCTTGCCCACGTCAGGGTGATGCTTGCCCATGGCAGGGTGATGCTTGCCCACGTCAGGGTGATGCTTGCCCATGGCAGGGTGATGCTTGCCCACGGCACGGTGATGCTTGCCCACAGCAGGGTGATGCTTGCCCATGGCAGGGTGATGCTTGCCCACAGCAGGGTGATGCTTGCCCACGTCAGGGTGATGCTTGCCCATGGCAGGGTGATGCTTGCCCACAGCAGGGTGATGCTTGCCCACGTCAGGGTGATGCTTGCCCACGGCACGGTGATGCTTGCCCACAGCAGGGTGATGCTTGCCCCTTGCTGGTCCAGGCTGATGCCGGGTTCTGCCCCGGCCCGGCTGCCCTGCCAGCAAGCAGCGATGCTGCTGCATGGGTCTGGCCCTGGCAGCCCTGGTTTTGGGGGACAAGCCCCTCCCCACAAACCCCCCGGAGGCGGGGGTGCCCACAGGGGAGGGATCTCCGAGGATGAGGTGCAGGGAAGAGCCAGAGCATCCCTGCCTGCGCAGGCAGCGGGCAGCCCCGGGCAGGGCGAGGGACCCGGTGGTGCCCTGGGGGCTCTTGCAGCGGCGCTGCCTGGTATTTTTTGGGGTGACCCCACCCACCCGGCTCCCCTCGCTTCCGCCTGCGCCACTGTGGTCCCCGGCGCTTCCTCCCGTCTGCTTGCGGTGTGGGGCTCGGCCGCTGGCGTGACCGCTCCGCGGGGGCCCCGTGCCGGCACCCTCCTGCCCACCCCTGAGGGGAAAGGGCCCCGTGGGGTCGGCATTTTGCAAGAGCGGCTCGGGGCCGGGCTGGGGGGGTCTGAGCCGCCGGGGGCCACGGCGGGTGCTGAGGCTGCCGAGGGCGAGCGGCGTGTTGTGGTTTCCTCCGTGCTGCGCTCACCTCTGGGGTCCCACCGTCCCCCCCGGCCATCCCAGGAGCCACCGTGTCCCCCCCACCCTGGGCACCCCTGTGCCAGGGAGGTGACGGGGACGTCTCAGCCTTGCTGGGTGCAGCTCCAGCGCCCCGATGTCACCTCCCACGGGGTGATGGCAGCCACCGCGGTCGGCACCGGCGCTTCTCACCAGCTTCCAAAAGTGGCCGGATTTGATGCCCCCCCCCCCGCCCTGCTTCCCCTGCCAGCAGCGGGGCTGTGAACCCCATGCAGGGGACAGCCCGGGGTGCAGAGCAGCCCCCCGCGAGCAGCTGGGGGGACGTTGAGCCCCAGGGGGGTGCAGGAGGACAGCGAGTGGTGTCCGAGGAGGTGATGAAGGTGATGGTGGAAGGCTCCATCTCCGTGTTTGCCGAGGGCTGGGCACAGCCCGGGGAGCTCGGGGGGGTGGTGGTGGTGGTCCCGGCAGAGGTTTGGCTTTGGGGTGGCATTGCCTGCGGGAGAGCAGCCCCCCCGCTGCCCCCAGCCTTGGGTGGGGGGGCCCAGCCGAGCCGTTGCTGGGGGGGGGGAGGACAGCAGATAAGGCGCCGGTTGGCACTTATCGAATGGCAGACGTGGCCTGGCCCTGCCTGGAGCGGGATCGGCAGCGTCTGGGCACGGCTGAGGGGGGTGTCAGGGGGTGCGGGGGGCACCCACGCTGCCCCACGGAGCCTGGGGGGACACCCTGGCAGCGGGGGACGGCCCTGGGCAGAGCCGTGCATCAGGAGGGCGTTTTGGGGAACTGGGGCGTTATCTGTGCCCAGACTCTGCGGTGGGGAGGGGGGGGCAGGGGGTGCCAGGCAGGACCGGGGCGGGGGGGGTGGAACAGTTTCCTCCCAAACCCTTGTGAGATGTCCCCAACACGAGGTTGTCCTCGGGCATTGCGCCGTGCCCGCAGAGAGCGGGACAGCCGGGGTACCGCTGGCTCGCTGCCCCCCGGCCCGGGGACAGACACCATCTGGGGTGGCCGAGCTGGTGCCGGGGGCTCTGCGGGTCCCACACTGTTACCCCCCCATCCCTGTGTCCCCCCCTGCCCCGCACCCCTGGGTGCCAGCCCCCCACCCCGGCATCCCCTGCCTGGCGCTGCTGGGAGCACCGCTCCTTCCCCGGGCTGCCAGACAGCTCGCTGCCCACACTGCCCTGCCCGCACTCCCCTGCCTGCACTCCCTAATGTATGGATGGTTGTGGCCGGTTCCCATGGCAATGGCTGCTGAGAAATGAGGTCAGGCTGACCCAGAGCAGAGCCAGCGCTGCCTTCCTCCCCCCTGCTCCGGCGCAGGCAGCCGAGGGAGAAGTTTCCGCAGCTCGGGAAAAGCTCGCGTGCATCGGCCGTGGGGCCAGGAGCCCGTGGGGACCGGGGGCTGGCCATCCCCAGGGACCACCGGGCGCTGGCGGCAGCCTTGGCCGCACTCCGGCGTGGGCACGGGCCGATGCCGTTAGCGGTGCCGGGGTTTGGTGCTCAGCGAGACGGGTCCTGCGCCGGCTGGGGCTGGGATGGCGGCTGCAGCGCCGGCGTTGGGGGGGGGGGGTCCCCTGGGGTTCGCTCACCCGGCCGTGGGGCTGCGAGGGGCTCGGGGTGGGTGCAGGCAGACCTGCCTGCTCTCTGCCTGCCCCCTCTGCCCCCCCCCCCCGACTTCAGGGCTGGTCACTCAGGTGCTTCATATTTTTAGACCCCCGAAGAAACATCCTTTTAAATTCCTGCCCTTAAAAATACCGTAACCGCAGAGGTTTCTATTTCTTGCCCGTCTACCTGCGATTGTAGGGAAGGCAGGAAACAAGCGGAGAAAAGGAGGCGAGAGCGGCCAGCCCGGCTTCCCCGGGGGCTCTGCAGGCAGGAGGGGGGGTCCCCGGGGTCCCTCCTCTCCCCTGGCCAAGGTTTTGGGGCTGGGGACACGGTGTGCTGCTCACTGACCCAGGAGCATCGCGGGGACCCCCCCCGTCCCCATCCCGTTCGGGGGACCCCACGGCCACCTGCAAACCAGCCAAGGAAGCGGCGCCGCCGTTGTTTAGACTGGAGGAGGGGGGGAAAAAAAAAAAAAAACAAACCACCACAAAAAAAAACTGATCCAGGACGTGGGATTCAAGGCTGTCGGCGGCTTCTGGTGTCCTTGAGAGCCAGATAAGGAACCTGAGCCGCAGCGACGGGGAGCTGAGGGGGGTGCCAGAAAATATTTTCATGCTGGAAAAGCAGGGGTATAACCTGAGCAGGGTGAAGCCTTTGCCGGGGGAGGCTGTTAGGGTCTGTGGGTTTGGGTCTGCCGGGGTTTGGGGTGTTTGATCCCTTTGGGGGTGTAAAGCGGGCTGTGCTGGGGGTCCCTGTGCACTCCGGGCCCCCCCTCTGACGGGGGTTGGAAGGCAGGGCAGGGCTGGGGCTGCTCTAGGGCAGCGCTTGCTCCTCTCTCCCGCAGCATCCCTGCCAAAGAGGAGGTGCCCGTCCCCGACAGAGCGCCCGCCGTCCCCCCGTCCCCACCGGCACCGCTTCCCCGCACCAAGCCGCCGGAGCTGCCGTCCAAGGCCGCCGTCCCCTTCGTGCCCGAGTTCGGTGAGTATGAAGTGGGGGGTCGGGCTGGGGCCCCTCAAATCATCCCCGGTCCCAAATGCTCCCTTGGGGCGTCTGCCCGGGTCCCTCTGCTCGTTCGCCACCGCCCATCCCGTGGGTGCTGTGCCTCCCCCCCCGTCAGTTGGTCCCTCCGTCCTGCCCAGCCTTGCCCACGTCCCTCCCCGCTCCATCCCCTTCTTTGTCTTCCGGGCTGGGGATTTTCAGGGGGTGCAAGGGGGTGCTGGGGAGTTGGATGCTCTCGGGGGAGAGCAGAGGTTTGCCTGGGCTCTGAAAGCACCCGCACCAATTCATGGAGGAACAATCAACCCACCGGGGATGTTAAATACGTGCGCCTTCGGATGTCCCTGACCTGCGGCCGGCGGGGGCTGGAGGGTGCTGGGGGAGCACGGCAGGAGCGGGACACAGCCGTCAGCCCCCCGACCCCCTGCACGGCCTCCGGCAGCTCTTTGCACCCACCAACCCCCTCCCCGGGGGGCCGAGGGGCCCGGCCGGCTGCAGGGAGGGGTGCTGAGCTGGGGACCCCCGTGCATCCCCTGGGAAGCAGCCGCGGCCGGGGGCTGCCCGAGGTGGTTCGGGTCCTGCTGCTGGGTAACAGCGTTACCTGCTGCTTTATTTAACAGCTCTAATCCGGCTCGAACGTGAAAGGAAGAGGAAGGGCAGGGCTCTGCGGGGTGCTGGGTGCCTGGCCAAGGTCCAGCCTGGCCAGCAGCCATGCAGGAAGCAGCACTGGTTTAACTGGGAGCTGGGGGGTGTTTCAAAAGCCAGGAGAAGTCATGGTTAGAAAGGTTATCGTTCTGTGGGGGGGGGTGGGGAGGAAAGCTGCTCCCGCTCTGTGCCCCGACGGGTCGACTGGTCCTCTGCCCCGAAAGCCAGCGAGCTCTGGGTGCTGCAAAGTCTGGGGGGGGGGGGTGTGTGTGACACACACAGAGCATCGACCTGCCCCCCTCACCCCCACGGAGCCTGGGAGCACCCTCGTCCTGCCGCCAGCGCCGGGGCTCCCTGCACCGAAACAGCATCCTCCGGACTGCGACAGCAT
This sequence comes from Grus americana, assembly GCF_028858705.1. Taxonomy (NCBI): domain Eukaryota; kingdom Metazoa; phylum Chordata; class Aves; order Gruiformes; family Gruidae; genus Grus; species Grus americana. Next base: position 98,533 of record NW_026561327.1, on the reverse strand, counting down.
CCTCTGCCTTGGGCTTGTGGGACAGCTCTGGTCCGGTTTTGGGAGAGGGTGTCTGCAGGGGCGGGGGGGGCACAGGCTGCCTGGGGCCACCTCTGCCCTGCGGGACGGGCGCTTGCCGGCCAGGATTTCTGCTGCCGTGGGTGCTGGGTGGGGAGGAACCGGCTCCTGGCTCCTGTCCTTCTCCGGGATCTCCTTTCCCGTGGGCGCGCAGGCTCGGGAGCCGCTCGCTGCTCCTGTCTCTCCACCGGCCGATAAGGAACGGAGGGGGAGGGAGGTAAAACCCACCCTGGAAGGAGCTGGAGGAAAAGCCCCCGGGACCCCCCAGCAGCCGGAGCTCCCGGCCAGAGGCACGAGAGCCTGGACGAAGCCGCGGTGCTGGGGCCGGTGGCACCATTGTGACAGTGTCGGGAGCTGCCACCGGCAGGACTTTGCCCTTCCCCGCTCTTCACCAAACTCCTCGATAAACCCCCCCATTGTCGCGCTGCCGGAGCGGTTGTTTGCCAAGGGCAGAGCGAGGGGAAAACCCACGGTGCCGGCAATCCACCGTGCCGGGCTCCGGCGCTGGGACATCCCCGTGCCCGCGGGGACAGGGGGGTGATGGGACCCTTCACTCCACCTCAGCCCATTCCCAGCATCTTCCCTCCGCTTTTGCAGATGACTCGGACTACGAGGACCCTGCCTGGGAGGAGGAATTAGCCGGAGCCGCGGGGGAGATGGCCGACAAGGTTGGTCCCACCGTGGGGCTTGGCGGTGGGCAGGTGACCGTCCCCGAGGGAGGGGGCACTGGCGTTGGGCTGTTTTGGACACACCGGGTGGGGTTGGAGGAGCATGTCCGCAGCGGCCGGGGAGGGGGCTCTGCCTCGCCCGGCACCCACCGGTTCTCCCACGGGGCTGGAACCAGCCCACGGGCAGCCCCGGGGGTCCCGGGGGGGAGCAGCATCGAGGCGCGGTCCCTCTGCAAACTTGCGTGCACAGAGTGCGTGCTAGCGGACATCTGCAGCATCGCAGGCTGAATTTAATGCCTGGATCGGGAGGGGGGGGGGTGTCCATCTGCAGCATCGCAGGCTGAATTTAATGCCTGGATCGGGAGGGGGGGGGGGGGGGTTCCATCTGCCCGGCGCTCCCGAGGCTGAATTTGGGTGGGTCTGGATGGATCGGAGGGGCCGCGGCAGCCCCAGGGACCCCTGATGCCCGGAGCCCCCCCCCCCGCTCCTTCGCCGGGGAGCAGGCCGATGGGGAGAGACGGCGCCCGGGCCACCTCTGACCCCGGCACAGCCACCCCCGGCCCCGGGGGCTGCGACGTGGGGCGAGGGCTCGCGGATGATCAGCCGTGGCAGCTTTCTGGCAGAGGGTCCCCCCCGTGCCCCGTCCCGCCTGGCCGCCCTTCACCCCCCGCGCGCAGCCACCGTCACCCCACGAGGGCTCCCAGCCGCGTGTGCGTGCCCGGCCCCGGCCAGCGAAGGGGAAATGTGGGATTTCTGGGCGAGCACAGCCGTTTTGGGCTGCTATAAATAACCAGCCCGGCACTCAGCTCCTCCCCACGGCTGCACTTTTGCCCGGCTGCGGGCGGACGCGTGCCCCTTCCCCGGCCCCGTGGGCATCTGCAGAGCCGGGGAACGCGGGCGGTGGTTTTGCATCTTTGACCCCTTTTTCTCCGTCTGTCCCCCCGGCCCATCCGTCCCTCAAGGTGCAGGCAGGTGGGGAGGGGGGGGGTCAGCGGGGGGACCCCGCCGTGGGCTGCCCGGGTCTGTCCCCGCAGGAGGATGCCGAGCCCGTGATGGGGCGGCCGCGGTCCCAGCGTGTCAACAGCCTCTTCAGCGAGGACGAGCTCATCGAGGACTACTACGATGCTCCCCCCGCCAAGTAGGAGCTCGTCTGCCCCCCACCCCCCCTCCACGTGCGTGTGCGTGTGTGCACGGGCAGGGAACACGTGTGTGTGTGTGTGTGTGTGTGTGTGTGTGTACGTGGGCAGGGACGCTTCTGTGCAAGCACGTGTGTGCACACGCAGGCGGGGAATCTGTACGACTGCACGCGGGCAGGGGTTATTTGTGTGCGTGCGCGTGCGCACGCACAGTTGGGGATGCTTGTGCAAGGGCGTGTGTGCACATGTGCATGGATGAGATGCAAATGCCTGAGTGAGATGCTTGCGCGCATGCGTGTGCGTGTGCACGCACAGCTGGTGATATTTTACGTGCACACGTGTGTGTGTGTGCATGTGTAGGCAAGGGATATGTGTGCGTGTGCCAGGGGATGCTTGTGCACGAGGGGGTACATGTGCGCGTAAGCACAGGCAGAGGGCAGTTGTGCCTGGGGGTGGGTGTGCGTGCACAGGTCAGGGCTTCTCGTGTCTGCACGGCTGCACGGGACGTGTGCGAGCGCACACGCAGTCAGTACTCGTGTGGGGGAGCGCGCGTGTGCACGCACGAGCAGAGAGCAAATCTGCGTGCCTCTGGCTTTGGGGCTGTGGCGCTGGGGGTGCCCCGTCCCCCTTCCCAGCGCTGGGACCCGGGTCTCTGCTGTCCCCGGAGCCGGGGGACGCACCGGGACCCCCCCCAAGGGGACTGCCACCGGGGTCCGTGCCGGCACACGGCCGGCGCTGGCAATGCCTGCGCCTCGGGGAAGGGCAAGGGGAGGCCGAAGCGTGGGGGGGGGGGGGGGGGGGGCCGTGCCTGCCTTGCCACCAGCCCCCCCCCCTCAGAACCGCTGGCTCTTAACCCCCTCCCTCGGCTCCTCGTCCCCAGCGGTGGCAGCGGCTGGAGCGACAACGACCCCGGCCCGCGTCCGCCCGCAGTCTCCGACGGCAGCCCCGGCACGCTCGGCACCGGCATGGAGGGTGCCGCCGCCGCCCCGCTCTCGCCCACCATCAAAGCAGGGTGGCTGGACAAGAACCCGCCGCAGGGGTGAGTGACGCGCCGGGGGGGCTGCGGACCCCCCACCGGTGGGTGCCTCGGCGTGTGCCCCGGAGGGGAGATGCTGCCCCGCTTTGCCGCCTGTCATTGCTGCTCGCGGGGACGGCATTGCCCTTCGGTGAAAGGCTGTCCCGAGGGGTCCCTGCCGCTCCCTCCTAACCCCCCATTTGGGTTAAAAACAGCCGGTTTTGGTGAAAGAGCCCTTCTCAGAGCGGGTGCCGCTGACGGGGGGTTGAGGAGGAGGAGGAGGGAAGGCTGCAGCTCGAACTCCCCCCCGGCCCCGTGCCGCTAGGAACCGAGCTGCCTCTGCCTGGGGAAGCCCTGAAAGAGGAGCGAGCCCCGAAAAGCGGCTGGCAGGGGAGAAGCGGGGTGTCGGGGCCAGCTTTCCCCCCCGGGCATCGCCGCCACGCCGGCTCCTGCGCCGGAGGCTCGTCGCTGCGTTTGCCGATGGGGGAGACGTCGCTGGCAGCGCCGGCCCCAACCCCTCACGATGCGGAGCTGCTGGGCTGCAGAGCGCCCGGTTGCAGAAGTAAAACTATGGGGGGGCTGCTGGGTGCGTGGCCGTGTGCTCGAGGGCGAGCGAGCCCAGCGTGTGCCGTGAGCCCCGCATGCACGGTGAGCCCCACGTGCGCGGTGAGCCCCGTGTGCGCAGTGAGCCCCTTGTGTGCAGTGAGCCCCACGTGCATGGTGAGCCTCGTGCGCACAGTCAGCACAGGGAGCACAGTGAGCCCAACGTGCATGGTGAGCCTCGTGTGCACAGTGAGCCCCGTGTGCGCAGTGAGCCCCGTGTGCGCAGTGAGCCCAGCATGCACAGTGAGCCCAGCGTGCACAGTGAGCCCAGCGTGCGCAGTGAGCCCAACGTGCACGGTGAGCCCCGCATGCACAGTGAGCCCAGCGTGCACAGTGAGCCCAGCATGCACAGTGAGCCCAGCGTGCACAGTGAGCCCAACGTGCACGGTGAGCCCCGCATGCACAGTGAGCCCAGCGTGCGCAGTGAGCCCAGCATGCACAGTGAGCCCAGCATGCACAGTGAGCCCAGCGTGCACAGTGAGCCCAGCGTGCGCAGTGAGCCCCGTGTGCGCAGTGAGCCCAACGTGCACGGTGAGCCCCGCATGCACAGTGAGCCCAGCGTGCGCAGTGAGCCCCGTGTGCGCAGTGAGCCCAGCGTGCACGGTGAGCCCAGCGTGCACAGTGAGCCCCGTGTACGCAGTGAGCCCCGTGTACGCAGTGAGCCCAACGTGCATGGTGAGCCCAGCATGCACAGTGAGCCCAGCGTGCACAGTGAGCCCCATGTGCGCAGTGAGCCCAGCGTGCATGGTGAGCCCCGCATGCACAGTGAGCCCAGCGTGCACAGTGAGCCCAGCGTGCACAGTGAGCCCCGTGTGCGCAGTGAGCCCAACGTGCACGGTGAGCCCCGCATGCACAGTGAGCCCAGCGTGCACAGTGAGCCCAGCATGCACAGTGAGCCCCGTGTGTGCGCAGTGAGCCCAACGTGCATGGTGAGCCCAGCGTGCACGGTGAGCCCCGTGTGCGCAGTGAGCACCACAAGGGAGCACGTTGGCGATGCTAGCGCTGATGCAGAGCACCCAGTTGCAGTGTCTGGCTGCAGAAGTAAAACTATGGGGGGGCTGCTGGGGGTGTGTGTCCCCGTGTGCTCGAGGGTGAGCGAGCCCAGGGAGCCCCGGGAGCACATCAGTGGCGTTAGCGCCGATGCAGAGCACCCGGTTGCAGAAGTAAAACTATGGGGGCTGTTGGGGGTGCGTGTCCCTGTGCACGAGGGCGGGCGAGCGAGCCCAGCGTGCCCAGTAAGCCCAGCGAGCACAGCCAGCACGGGGAGCCCCGGGAGCACCCTTGCCCCCATCCCCGCAGGGAACCAGCTCGGGGAGCTGCCCCACCAGCGGGGGGGCAAAAATCAAGCGGGAGATGGGAAGGAGATTTTGGGGATGTTTAACCCGGGCTACGAGGAAGCCCCGAGGCTGCAGTGCTGCCGAGGAGGAGGAAGCTCGGGCTGCTTGCAGCAGAGCAGCGGGGCTGCTGGGGAAGTGAGAGCGGCTGAAGGTCCCCGGGAAGCTGCTCCGGCGGCTGCGGGGGGCGGGGGGGGCCGGAGCACGGGGAAGCGGCGAAGGGAACCGGGAACCCCAACCCCTCGGCAGCTCAAGGCGGTTGGGGGGGGTCGGAGCAGGGCTGGGGGTCTCTGCGCCCCGTGGGTCGCGCTCCTGAGGCCGAGCGGAGCGCTTTTCCCCCCGGGCGGATGCTGGCGGTTCCGTAAAGGCCGAGCGCGGGGTCATGTGCGGCGATGGCGATGGCGATGGCGAAAGCCTTCCTCAGCAAACGAGCCCTTAGGCAACAGCCGCTGGGGCTGGCGGGGCCGGGGGGGGCCCTGGGGGTGCGGCGCTGGTGGGGGGCTGCATTGCACGGCTTGCCAGAGCCGTGCGGGGGCTGGCGGTGGGAAGGGACTTGGCTTCTCCTGCAGCCCTGACGCCGGGGTGGATGGGCTGCGGGGTTTAACGCCTTGCTCCGGGCTGTGCAGCCGGCCTGCGTGCGGGCTGGGGAGGGCGCGGGGGTCTCCGCTCCATTCCCGGCGTCCTCCCTCTCCCCCTGCACCCCCGTCCCGACAGAGACACCCGGCTTCTCCCTCCACCGTGCGAGAGCCCCCGGTGCCACCGCCCCCCCCCCCCCCCGGAATGTGTCCCCTGGATTGAACCCTGCCCGGCTTGTAGGTCCTGAGCAGTAACTGCAAATAGAGATTTTTTGGGGGGGGGCTTATAGGGGCAGCCCTCGTTCCCGGCTCCATGTTTTAATTGGTGCCCGGAGGAAAGCGTCACGTCCCCATCGCTGTCCCCAGCGGGGACGCGAGGGCTGGGGACACGGCACGGGATCGATGGCGAGGTGGCTCCGGGCTTTTGGCAACTGGGGCGTGAACGCACAAGCGGAGTCACCCCAAGTTCAAGGGCGCACGGCGCAGCCAGGAGCTGCCGGGACTGCCTGGCACGGCACAGCCCGTGCCGTGGGGCTTGGGCTGGCGAGCAGCGAGCGGGGAGGGGGCCGCTGCAGCCCTGGGGGGCTCGTGCCACCCTTCCTGCACCCCAGCACCCTCGGGAGCAGCACCGGCCTTGGGTGGGCTGCAGCACCCGCCGCCTCCCGGCTGCCTGCCTCGCCCCGGGGGGGGTGCAGCTGGGTCACCCCGTCTCCTCCCTTGGGTCCCTCCGGTCCCTTCCCAGGTCCTACATCTACCAGAAGCGCTGGGTGAAGCTCGACGCCGACTACCTCCGCTATTTTGACAGTGAAAAGGTGAGCGGGGAGGAGGGGTGCGGGGGCTCGGGGTGAGAAGGTGGCGCAGGAGCTGGCCCCGAGGGGCCACGGCTCTCCGGGTGTCCTGGCCGTGGGACGCGGCCGTGCCAAGGGGTGATGCCAGCCCCGGGGTGGGATGTGGGGTGCTCGGAGCCTCCCGGACACGGATGCTCTCAGCGTCGCGAGCGCGGGGCGGTACCCATCCTGCCTGCCCAAGGCCACGGTGCTGAGCGCTGTGTCTCTCCCCCTCCCCGCCCCCCAGGACGCCTACTCCAAGCGGTTCATCCCCGTCTCCTCCATCTCCCGCATCGCCAGCGTCGGGGACCAGAAATTCGAGGTCATCACCAACAACCGCAATTTCGTGTTTCGGGCCGAGAGCGACGGTGAGGAACGGGGGGTCCCTGCTCCTGGGGGGCCCCGGCTGCTCCCCCTCCCCTGGCCCAAGGGATGAGCCCCGGGGGCTCCTGGCTGATCCTGACCCGTCTCCCCTCCGGCCCCGCAGCGGACCGTAACGACTGGATACGGACCCTGCAGCAGATCGCGGAGGAGCGGAAGAGCAAACCTCCGGAGAGGACATCGATGTTCCTGACCACCAACGGTGCCACCGACCTGGCCGACAAGAGCGGCTTCCTGGAGCTGCGGGGCTTTAAGCACAAGCTCTTTGTGGCGGTGGCCGGGGACAAAGTTTTCCTCTACAAGAACGCAGAGGTGGGTGGCTGGGGGCGGGGGGGGAGCTGGGGTGCCACGGGGGACCCCGATGCCGTTTCGAGGGGGACCCCTTCCCTTTGCTTCCGCAGCCTGAGCGGAGCGGCGGTGAGCTGGGGCACCCCGGGGCTGCCACCCCCAAACGGGGATGGCTCAGCCCCCGCAGGCTGGTGACCCCCAGGCTGCAGCCCCCCCTCCCCGCTGGCTCCGAGCCTCGGGGGTCCCCCGGGATCGTTGCACCCACTGCAGCTTCCCCAGAGCCTGCGGCACCCCGTGCGCCCCCGGGGCTGAGAGCCGGGCAGGGAAGGGGCACGGGCACCCCCCCTCCAGCTGCCGGCGCTGGTGTGGCGTGCGGGCAGCAGCGCGGGCAGCTCCGGCATCAGCTCCCGCAGGCAGCATCGTGGGTCCCTGCCCTCCCTCACCCCTCCGCCCGCCCTCGCCCACCAGGACTATCGGCTGGGGATCGGCATCACCTACATCGAGATGAACGTGGGGAACGTCAAGGAGGTGGACCGCCGGGGTTTCGACCTCACGACGCCATACAGGATCTTCAGGTGAACCGCGGGAGGGGAAGGGGTGCTGGCCGTGCTGCTCTCCCCCCCCACCCCAACCCCGCGGCCGTGCCGTCCCTCACCCCTGTCCTCGCCGGCAGCTTCTCCGCCGACTCGGACCAGGAGAAGGAGGAGTGGGTGGAAGCCATGCAGCAGTCCATCGCCGAGGCTCTCTCCAACTCGGAGGTGGCCGAGAGGATCTGGGCGGTGGAATCCAACCGCTTCTGCGCCGACTGCGGCTCGCCCAAGCCCGACTGGGCCTCCATCAACCTCTGCGTCGTCATCTGCAAGAGATGCGCAGGTACCCGCGGCCCGGGGGGGGGGGAAAGGAGCTGTGCGGCCCCCCGCCGTGGGTGGGGACGAGGGTGCGAGGCACGGGGCACCCCGGGGACCCAAACCGGGTCCCTAATGGCTCGTCTCGCCGTCAGGGGAGCACCGGGGCTTGGGCCCCGGCATCACCAAAGTCCGGAGCCTGAAGATGGACAGGAAGGTGTGGACGGAGGAGCTGATCGAGGTATCGGCGCCGAGTGACCCCAAAAGCACTTTTCTGGGGGGGAGACACCCCGTCCCCTCCCCATGGCTACAGGCCAGGGACAGGAGGAGCACGGTGGGGATTTTCCAGCCTGATCCGAGCCCCTCAGGGTGACACTGCGGTGTGGCTTGGTTGGGGACGGGACCCCCCAGCAGCCCCCCGTCCCCGTCCCCATGGTCTGTGGGCAGCCGGCACCCACCCGGGCACGTCGGCGAGGACAAGCGGCGCTTGTGTGGCTGCACCACAGACTGACGGCGTCTGTGTGTCTGTGGGGAGATGGCTGCGGAGCCGTGGGGCCGGCGTGGGGAGATGGCTGCGGAGCCGTGGGGTTGGCGTGGGGCCGGGGCGCGTGGCCAAGCAGCGGAGCAGCCCCCCGAAAGCGGTGCGGCCGCCGGCACGGAGGAATGCGTTGGTGCAGCCAGCGCGGGGGCGGGCCGGGGGGGAGCGGGGATTTGTTACCAGACCCAACCTGGCCGCCATCCCCAGCCGGCAGACCCCGGCTGGCCCCGCTCTTCCCAGCCGTCCTGCTCGGATCCTGCATTCCTGCCTGGCGTCCCACCCGCGTAGCCCCCGCCTCCGGCATCGCCTGATCCCCGAGCCCCCAAACGCTTCCAGCTGCTGCCTGCGGCTGCTCCCCTTCCCCTCCCCTCTCCGGGAAAGCTGCCCTGAACCCCGCCGGGCTGGTGGGGAGCTGCCGCCAGCATCCCTGCCCCCCCCCCGCCGCCAACCCCAGCCCTCCCCGACCCCCGGCCCCGCTGCACCCCTGCCACCCCAGAGAGCTCGGGGGTGCTGGCAGAGCCCCCCATGGGCTTGCTGGGGTGATGTGGGGGGGTCCCTGAGACGGGGAGAAACTTGTGCTGCTTAACGCTGGGCTGAGCATCGCTTGGGATGGTGGGGGGCCACGGAAAGCCCTTTAAACCCACCCGGATGGATGCTGAGCATCCCCCCCCCCCCCCCCCACCACCTCGCCTGCAGCCGGGTGCTGCTTCCCAGATGTGATTTTCCGGGGCGGGAAGGGGGGGGGTTGGCGGCTGCGGGGGCTGCCAGACGCCAGGGCTGAGCCGCCGCTGCTGCCGGGACGTGGGGCTGGGCAGGGAGCAGCTCTGCGTGCCTGCACTGGGTGCGTGTTCCTGCACCCTGCCCACCCCTGGCATCCCCCCCCCGGCTCTGCCCGTACCTCGCCGCTCTCCCGGGCAGCACTAACACGGCAGCTTTGGGCTGTGAACACCCCCCCCCCCCCGCCCCCATTCCCGGCAAAGACCCCCGGAGACTCCCCACAAAGCCCCCCCGCCGCGTTCCTGGCCACGCTCCATCCTGCAGCGGCACCGTCACCCCTCCTTGTCCCCGCAGCTCTTCCACCAGATCGGCAACGCCGTGGCCAACCAGTTCTGGGCGGCCAACGTGCCCCCCAGCGAGGCCATCGGCCCCACCAGTGGCACCTGGGACAGGAGGCGCTTCCTCATCGCCAAATACCGGGAGGGCAAGTACCGGCGCTACCACCCGCTCTTCGGCAACCAGGAGGAGCTCAACAGGGTCAGTGGCCCCCCCGGGACTGGGCGCTGTCTCGGGGGTCCCGCCTGGGTGCTAGGTGGTGCTGTGCTGGGGTCCTGAGGCTATTTTGGGGAGCGGGGTCTCTGCCCAGCCTTGTGCAATGGGTTTCCCACCCTCCCTCCCTGCCTGTATCCCTGCCTGTGTCCCTGCCTGTACCCCCCAGCCCCCACCATGCACCCCACATCCCCACCGCACACCCCACGTCCCCACTGCGCACCCCACGTCCCCACCATGCACCCCACATCCCCACCACGCGCCCCACATCCCCACCATGCACCCCACGTCCCCACCGCACACCCCACGTCCCCACCGTGCACCCCACGCAGTGGCTGGGGGGTCTCCCGGAGGGACCAGCCGGCTGCGGGGACAAGGTGACCCCTCCGGGACGGGGCACGACCAGCGTCATTCCCAGCCCAGTCCCAGGTGGGATCCCCCTTCCCGCGGCCAGACCCCCTCAGGATCCCCCTTCCCCCCCCAGGGCTGGAGATGACTGCAGTGGGGTTGGGGGGGGGGGGCTGGTTCTTGGGGGGGTGCAGCAGCTTGAAGCCCCTCCTGCTCCCCGCAGCCCCCCACAGCGCCGGGGACAGAGGCACCCGGCCAGCACCCCCAATCCCTGCCCACGGACGGGGTGCCAGACCCGGGGGCGGCTTCGGGCCACGACCGGCACAGGGAACGCCATCGCGGCGCTCGGGCTGCCGGCCCTGCGTGTCCCCCGTCGGCCGTGGCTCCGCCGGCTGCCTTCGGTGCTGCCGTGTTTGCACGAGAGCCGAGGGCACGCGGGGGCCCGGGCGGCCACGGGAATTCACGCGTGGGCTTGTTTGTTTTTCTGCTCCGGCCCGCCCCGCTGCCGTATGACTTCACCCCGGCTCCTCGAGGGAGGGATTCGCCTCCCGCTCCAAACTTTTCCTCCCCGTCCCGGCCTCCTTTGTCCTGCCCAGGCAGCCGGGAGGTTGGCGGGGTGGTGGTGGGGGGGTGTCCGGCCGCTCGCCACGCTCCCACCCGGTTCCTTTCGCCGGGGTGGGTGGCTCCTCGCCAGGCGTCTCTTCCTCCTCCTCGGGAGCCTTCGGCCTCAGCCGCCGTCCTCCCGGCTCTGTCGCAGGCTCTGTGCGCGGCCGTCACCACCAGTGACCTGGCGGAGACGCAGGCCCTGCTGTTCTGCGGGGCGGCGGTGACCTGTGCCACCGGGGACCCCCAGTGCCCGACGCCCCTGGCGCTGGCCGAGAAGAGCGGGCAGAGGCTGCAGATGGAATTCCTGCTCCACAACAAAACCTCAGGTACGGGGTGACACCCCCCCACACACACACACCCCCCCACCCACCACCCTGCAGCCCCCGTGGGCTCAAACCCACCATGGGAGCCGGGGCGCAGAGCTGCCGGGGTGTCCCGGGGGACGTGGGGAGGTGCTGAGCGCGTCCCGGCTCCCTGCCCTGCCCGGCGTGGGGGTCTCCGGCTGCTCGGCGCTGCTGGACTCTGTGCACCCCGGCGGAGGGGAGAGGGGCTTTGGGGAGCCCCCCCCCCGCACCCTCGGGTCAGGGCTGGCTCCTTCCCAGCCGGGTCCAGCACCCCCGGGGAGGGAGGGGGGGGGTCAGCAGCCTCGGGGCACGACCCCCCCGGCCGGCCGCGCAGCCCCCACTCGAGCATCCCCCCCCAGAGCCGGGGGGGGTCCAACCGTTTCGTAGCGCATTCCCCCTAAAAACTCCCTCCCACGCTGCTCCACGCGCCCCCCCGCGCTGTGCCCCCGCTCCGGGTGGGCTGACGGGTCCCTCGGGTCCCTAACGCGGGGTGAACCTCCGGCCCTGGCCAGCCGCGGGATGGAGGTGTGCCGGGGCTGGCCGCAGCCTGCCGTAGCCAGCACCTCCCTCACCGCCTCGGCGGCCAAGTCCGGCCCGCGGAAGCTGGAGTTTGCCCAGGTTTGGGGCTGGGCCCGGTGTTCCAGACATGTCCGCACAAAAGGGGGCTGGGAGAGCGGCGAGGCGTCCTGGCCGCCCCGGTGAGCCGGAGAAACCCAAATCCCTGAGCTCATCCCGCCGGGTCTGGCTCTGGCGGGCGTCTCCGGAGCCCCGGGATCGCTGGGGTCGGTGAGCCCGGCACCGTGCGCGGAGCAGGGCTGGGCCGGTGGAGCAGGGCGCTGCGTCCCCCCCCGGGGTTTCTCCGTCTCCAGAGCTCCGGGCAGCCCTGCGGTCTGACCTGGGGGGGCTTTAGGGGTGTCCCTGCGCCCCATCTCTGCCTGGTCCCCGGAGGAAATGGGGGGATGCCTCTTGCCGGAGGGCAGGGTGGGGAAACTGAGGCAGGGGGGACGTGCCTGTGGCAGAGCCCTGGGCCGTTACCTCAGCCGCAGGACTGCGATGCTCTGCCCTTCTCCTCCACTTGGGGACCGGGGGCAGCCCGGGAGAGACCTCGCTGGTGAGGGACTCCTGTCCCCACCTTCCCGTGACGTCCCCCTCCCGTCACAGCTCTGCCCGGGGCTGGTCTGCAGGGCCGCTGCGGGATGCGGGATGTGGGATGCGGGATGCGGGAGGAGGGATGCGGGATGAGGGATGTGGGATGAGGGATGTGGGATGAGGGATGTGGGATGAGGGATGCGGGATGAGGGATGAGGGATGAGGGATGTGGGATGAGGGATGCGGGATGAGGGATGTGGGATGAGGGATGCGGGATGTGGGATGCGGGATGTGGGATGAGGGATGAGGGATGAGGGATGTGGGATGAGGGATGCGGGATGAGGGATGCGGGATGTGGGATGAGGGATGTGGGATGAGGGATGAGGGATGTGGGATGCGGGATGTGGGATGCGGGATGTGGGATGAGGGATGTGGGATGAGGGATGTGGGATGAGGGATGAGGGATGCGGGATGAGGGATGCGGGATGTGGGATTAGGGATGTGGGATGCGGGATGTGGGATGAGGGATGTGGGATGAGGGATGCGGGATGTGGGATGCGGGATGAGGGATGCGGGATGCGGGATGTGGGATGTGGGATGTGGGATGTGGGATGAGGGATGAGGGATGAGGGATGAGGGATGTGGGATGTGGGATGAGGGATGCGGGATGCGGGGTGCCATCCCAGCAGAAAAGCCTGACCCCGCTGACCCCCAGGCACCCCAGGTTTGGGGCCGGGTGCTGCTCCTTGCGCCCCAGCCGTGCCATGGAGGGGCTCGCCGTGCAGCCTGGGGGATGTTTTTGGGGTCCTGCTTCTTGTGCTGGGGGGGACAACACACGGCCAGCTGTCTCGGGGGATGGCGGGGGGGGGATGTGGCTGGTGTCACCACTGCAGCCCCCGTCCCGCTGCCCCCTTCGTGTCACAACAGCAGAGCAGCCGGGGGATGACACGGACCGCTGTCACCCCGTCCCTGGCTTAGCAGGGTCCCGCTGCACCCCACTGTGTCCCTTAGCTGCTGGGCAGCTCAGTCCTCACCAGCTGTGTTTTTGGGGAGGGGGGGAAGTTCTGCAGGGGGGTGCAGCCCCCCGTGACAGGTTGTCACCCCGTTTGCAGAGCCGCCGCGCCTGGAGGCGGGGTGCAGCGAGGAGAAGCCCTACTCGGTGCCCCTGCCCTCCGTCACCCACAACGGCTTCCTCTACAAGACCCCCTCCATGGCCAAGCCCGTGGGCGAGAGGAAGGGCCAGGAAGGTACGTGGGGGCCCGTGGGGCGGGGAAATAGGGGTACAGGGGGATGGGGGGGCTCCGAGCCATCCCGGCGGGGGGATTGCACCGTCCCCTGCTCCCCAGGGCATTGAAAAAGCCCCAGGGAGGTGCAGCATCACCTGGCCAGCCTGGCTCAAGGGGGGATTACAGCGGGTGGGCACCCAGTGGGTGCTGCAGGGCCACCCAGGCTGGGCTGGTGGGTGACCTCGGGCTGGCTGGAGCGTGTGGGGGTGCCCAGCACCATCCTGTGCCGTGCAGAGTTCAGCCGGCGGTGGTGCACGCTGCAGGACGGCGTCCTCAGCTACTACGAGAATGACCGCAACGCCGTGCCCAACGGCGAGATCAAGGTGGAGGAGATTGTGTGCCTGGTGAACAACCCGCCCCACGCCCACGGGTAAGGCTGTACCCCCACGTGCACCCCTATAGCACCCCGACATCCCCTCTGCTCCCGCAGGGCTGGGCATGGCCGCCGTATCACCCACGGGTGCTGGCATGGGGGGCTGCTGTCCCCACCCCCACCGCCGGCCCTTCTCGCCCTCGCAGCGAGCCTGACCCGTCTGTCTTTGCAAGGAACCTGTGTAAAGCCTCTGCAACCCCTGTGCAACCCTGTGCAACCCTGTGCAACCCTGTGCAACCCTGTGCAAACCCTGTGCAGCCCCTGTGCAGCCCCTTTGCAACCCTTTTGCAACCCCTTTGCAGCCCCTGTGCAACCCCTGTGCAGCCCCTTTGTAACCCCTTTGCAGCCCCTTTGTAACCCCTGTGCAGCCCCTTTGTAACCCCTTTGCAGCCCCTTTGCAACCCCTTTGCAACTCCTTTGCAGCCCCTTTGCAACCCCTTTGCAGCCCCCCTGCAGCCCCTTTGTAACCCCTTTGCAGCCCCTGTGCAACCCCTGTGCAGCCCCCCTGCAGCCCCCGTGCAACCCCTGTGCAGCCCCTGTGCAGCCCCTTTGTAACCCCTGTGCAACCCCTGTGCAGCCCCTTTGTAACCCTTGTGCAGCCCCTTTGCAGCCCCTGTGCAGCCCCTTTGTAACCCCTTTGTAACCCCTGTGCAGCCCCTTTGCAGCCCCTTTGCAGCCCCTTTGTAACACCTGTGCAGCCCCTTTGTAACCCCTGCACAGCCCCTGTGCAGCCCCTTTGTAACCACTGTGCAGCCCCTTTGTAACCCCTGTGCAGCCCCTGTGCAGCCCCTGCGCAGCCCCTGCGCAGCCCCTGTGCAGCCCCTTTGTAACCCCTGCGCAGCCCCTTTGTAACCCCTGCGCAGCCCCTGTGCAGCCCCTTTGTAACCCCTGTGCAGCCCCTTTGTAACCCCTGTGCAGCCCCTTTGCAATCCCTGTGCAGCCCCTTTGTAACCCCTTTGTAACCGCTGTGCAGCCCCTTTGTAACCCCTTTGCAGCCCCCCTGCAGCCCCCCTGCAGCCCCCGTGCTCCCCGTCGGAGCGTTCAGGGCAGCACGGGGATGCTGGAGGGCCCGGGGCCGTGGTGGGGGGATCCCAAACCGGATCAGCCGTCGGCAGAGCTGCTGGCAGATGTGCAGCGGGAAGTTCTCCCCACCCGGGGTGCCCCTGGCACCCAACCAGCTCCGTCCCAGCACCCACGGGTGTCCAGGCTCCCCTTTCCCTCCCTCCCGCAGGATCGAGAGCACGTTCGAGGTCTACATCGAGTCGGAGCGGCTCTACCTCTTCGGGCTGGAGAGCCCCGATTCCGCTCGGGAATGGCTCAAGTCCATTGCCAAGGTAGGATGCGGTGGGCTGGGGGCTGCCGCGGGTGCCGGAGGGAGCCGGGTGCCGCGGCGCTGACGCGTCCCTCTTCTCCCCGGTTCAGTCCTTCATCCACCCCCGTGCCGAGGAGCTGCTGGCTCTCGACTTCGAGCGGATCGGCCGGCTGCACTACAAGGGCGGCCTCAGCCTGGAGCGAGCCAAGGAGGGCTGGTTCGCCCTGGCCGGCTCCGCGCTCCACGTCTGCTTCGAGGACAGCGAGCGGCAGGAGCCTCTCCAGCTGCGCAAGCTGCAGGAGCTCTGTGCGTGCCCCTGCCCTCCCCCCAGGCTGGGAGGGACCTTGGGGAGGGGGGGGGGTGTCCCCCAAATCCAGCCCTGAGCAGCTGGGTTGCACCCAGCCAAGGTGGTTTTGGTGTGGGGGTGATGGGTGCTGCTCCGATGGAGCTCGGGGTCCCTGCACGGAGCGGGATGCAGCCGCTCTTCCTCCTCTCCATCCTCTTCCCCACCCCTGGAAAGTCGCTGCTTGTCCCGCCTGGGCCGGAGCCGGAACCCGCTGGCTGCCTGGCACAGCCCCCCCCCACATGTGGGGCTGGGGGGGCTGGGGCACCCCAAATTCCTGTGGGTGATGGGCTCTCTCCCTTCCCCTCCAGCCATCCAGGGAGACAACGAGGTGCTGGTGCTGGTGGAGAGACGGAGGTAAGAGCAGAGGGTGGGGGGGGGGGCAGAATATCAGCCCCTGCCCAGGCTGCCCCTCGCCCGGGGGTGCCTTCGCCCTCCCCGCAGTGATGGGGGACCCTCAGAAGAGAGCTGGGACCATCCCCAGGCCTCTGGTCCCAGCTTTTCCCGGGGGTCCCGGCCATGCGGTGGGGTCGGGGAGGGGGGGGCGGCCGGCCCCCGGCTGAGGCTGGCGTTGCCGGCAGGACGCTGTACATCCAGGGGGAGAGGAAGCTGGATTTCCTGGGCTGGGTCCACGCCATCCAGAAGGCTGCGGGCAGCTCGGGGGACACCTTGTCAGAGCAGCAGCTGACGGAGTCGGACGTCCCGCTGCTGGTGGACCGCTGCATCGACTACATCACCCAGTGCGGTACGTGCCGTCGCCCATCGCCAGGTGCTGGCGGGGACCAGAGCGCGGCGTTCAGGTCAATCCATCGGTGTGGCGCGGCTGGCTGAGACCCAACGCGCTCGTGACACACGTTTCCCTCCCTCCCTGAGCATCTGCTGCAGCTTTGTAGGAGAGCTCCGGCTGGAGCAGGGCTTCGGCTTTACCCCGCGGCTCCTCGGCGGTCGTGGCAACACCTGCGGGGTGGGAAGCGCCACGGCACCGGCTCCCCGCGGCGGCGTTTGATGGGGTGGGCGGGCAGGGGGCTGGGAGGGGTGACTGTCCCCCCCCCCCTGCCGAGGGGGTCTCATCCCCACTGGCTCTGCCCCAGGGCTGACGTCCGAGGGCATCTACCGCAAGAGTGGGCAGAACTCGAAGACCACCAACCTGCTGGAGATGCTGCGCCGGGACGCCCGCAGCGTCCGCCTGAAGGAGGGCGAGCACCAGGTGGACGACGTCGCCAACACCCTCAAACGCTTCTTCCGCGACCTCGGGGATGGGCTCTTCACCGCGCGGTGGGGCCAGGACTGGCTGCAGGCGACGGGTGAGCCCTGGGGGGCTGCTGGGGGGCGGTGGGAGGACGGGGGGGGGGGGGATGGGCTCCCTGGCTCTGCTGCAGCCCCCTTCGTCCTCTCCTCCGGGTTGCACGGGGAGAGCACATCTGGACCCCACGTGGTCCAAGGGCTCGAGCCCCTGGGTGGGGAGCGGAACGCCCACGCTGACCCCGTGCAGCCCCGGGCTCTGGCTGGGGCTGAGACAGGGCAGAGAGCCAGACCCCCCCCCCCCCCGCCCTTTGCTTCTGGATCCGGCCCCTGAGTACCAGGGCTGGAGGCACCCGGCAGCTGGAGACCTGTGGGGCTGGGGTGCTCCGACCCCCTGGAGCTGGGATACTCCAGCTGTGGGATGCTCTGGTCCTGTGGATTTGGGATGCTCCAGCCCTGGGATGTTCCGGTCCTATCGATTTGGGATGCTCCAGCCTTGCAGAGCTGGGATGCTCTGGTCTTGTGGAGCTGAGATGCTTCGGCTCTGGGATGCTCCAGCCCTATGGAGCTGGGAAGCTCCATCCCCATGGAGCTGGGATGCTCCGGTCTTGTGGAGCTGGGATGCTTCAGCCCTGCAGAGATGCAATATTCCAGCCCAGTGGAGCTGGGATGTCCAGCCCTGGGATGCTCTGGCCCCGTGGAGCTGAGACACCAGCCCCGTGGAGCTGGGATGCTCCAGCCTCACAGAGCTGGGATGCTCCGGCCCTGGGATGCTCCATCCCCGTGGAGCTGGGATGCTCCGTCCCCGCAGTGGGGCAGGAGGGTCCGAGGTGGGGTCTGGAGAGGGGACGGCAGGGCCGTGGGTCTCAATCTCACCTTCACGCCCCTCCGCACTCATCCCCTCCCTCGTGCTCCTCTCGCAGTGCTGGAGGATGAGGAGGCAAAGATCGGCGAGTACCGGCGGCTCCTGGGCATCCTCCCCACCGTGAACCGGGCCACGCTGAAGGCGCTCATCAACCACCTCTTCCGGTACGGCGCGGGCGGCAGGTCTGCGGCGCGGCAGAGCCCGCGGTCCCCGAGCCTCCATGGGGCATCGTCCCATCTGCTGTGGGGTCCGGGGGAGGCGTGGGGCAGAGCAGAGCCCTCACCCCTTGGCTCGCGTCCCGAGCAAGGACAGGGTGGGGGGATTTGGGGTCCCAAAGCCGAGCATCACGTCCCGGCGTGGGGGGCGTTCCCCTTGGCAAGGCTGATGGGGGGCGGGGGGTGTGGGGGGGCCCCAGGGCAGGAACCGTAACGGGGTTCCCCGCAGGGTCCAGCGCTTCTCTGGGGAGAACCAGATGAACACGCACAACCTGGCCATCGTCTTCGGGCCCACGCTCTTCCAGACGGACGGGAAGGACTACAAGGCAGGGCGCGTGGTGGAGGACCTCATCAGCCACTACGTCAAGATCTTTAACGTAGGTTCACCCCCCCCCCCCCCGGCGCTGCTCTGGGGAGAGGGGGCTGGATCAGGCCCACGTGTGAACGTTCCCAGGGGATGGGGAGGTGGAGGGAGGAGGAAGCTGGGGCTGCGCTGACTGCAGACATCTCCTTGCTTTGGAGATGAGGGAAGGGGGGGTCTGTGTCCCTGCAATCCCTGGAGAACCCCGAGCCTGGAGCTGCTGGCACCGCTGGGCGGGGGAGCAGCTTCCCCTGGGGACCCGCAGTGAAACTTAAGGGTGGTCTGGTCAGCCCTGATGGCTCCCTGGGCTCCTCTTCCTCGGCAGGTCAATGATCAAGAGATGAAGAAGCAGCAGGACGAGATCATGGCCATCATGAAGATGCGGGAGGCAGCGTCCAGTGGGACTCAGGTGGGTCCTGGACATGGGGAGCTTCCTGGGGCACCCTCTTTGCGTGGGGCCCCATCACCTGCTCCAGCGTCTCCTGGAGACGTTGTCCCAAAAAATAGATATCAGAGATGCCCCAGGCAGGAGGCGTCCACGCTGGGTGGGGGGATTTAGCCCACATGTGGGAAGCCGCAGGTGAAGTGCTTTCCTGTTGCCCTCCAGCAAGCCGGAGACTTCATCTGCACCGTCTACCTGGAGGAGAAGAAGACGGAGGCAGAGCAGCACGTCAAGGTGAGTGGTGGGGTGGAGGAGGGTGCAGAGAAGACAAGGACCTCGTGTTGCATGCCCAAATCTCTGTGGTGGCATGGGGGGGGATGCTCTGAACCGGCACCTCTGCAGCACGAGGGTGGCACGGCCCCAGGCACCAGCTGGTAGAGATCTGTCCCCTCCCTCTGTCCCTTCCTCCCAGATCCCGGCCACCATGACAGCCGAGGAGCTCACCTTCGAGATCCTGGACCGGAGGAAAATCGTCATGAAGGAGAAGGACTATTGGAGCTGCTTCGAAGTGAACGAGAGGGAGGAAGCAGGTTGGTGTGGGGGCATGAGGGTGGTGGGAATGGGGATGGGGACGGCAATGGAGATGGAGATGCAGGTGGAGGTGCAGATGGGGATGCACGTGGAGGTGGAGAAGGAAATGGAGAAGGACATGGAGGTGGAGATGGAGGTGAAGGTGCAGATGGAGATGGAGGTGGAGAAGGACATGGAGGTGGAGATGGAGGTGGGGTTGGAGGTGGAGGTGCAGATGGGGATGGAGGTGGGGTTGGAGGTGGGGTTGGAGGTAGGGATGTGGATGGGGATGAGAAGGCTCCCATGGGGACCGCACCGTGGAGCAATGCCAGGATGGGCTCCAGGCGCTTGGGAGAAGCCGGCTGTGGCACCATGGCTTTGCTCACCGCATCCAGATTGCACGTGGCTGAGCACGTGAAAGGGCCAGAGGTTTGGGCTGGACCCAGAGGGTCTCCCTGCATCCTTGGTGGGGGTGTCCAGGCTCTCTGGCCACCAAAGGGAGCAGCTCTGGGGTGTCCGTAGGCAGCAGCGGGCGAGAGCTTGGTGTGAGCAGGATGAGACCCCGGCTCTCGAGCGTGCCTGGCAGGGGGACTGGCAGGGCGCTGAGCCCGGCAGCGCTCTGGGCATCACTGCAAGCCTCTGCTGAGACGTTTCGGTCCTTGCCAGCGCCGAGCCATCACGCTCAGGCTCCCCTCCGCAAGGGGTGGGTGCTGCTTCCCTGCCGCTGCTTAGCAGAGCAGCACCCAGAAAACAGAAATAAAAAGGCCCCTCAGGCTGTGCGGCGGCTGAAATGAACCTAAAATTGAATCTTCACCCATGAGCTTTTGTGAAACCCTCGACTCGCGTGGAAACACCCGCGTTTGAGATACCCCCGTGCACGTTCCGCGGGCACGCCTGCAGGTTGCGTGCTGCCTGCAGCAGTCCGCGGCATCCAGACGCGCTCGCTCGGCTATCGCGATGTCTGTCGGCAATGCTTCCCGAGCCACCTTCCCGGCCCCGCGCGGCCCCGCCGCTCACGTAGCGTGGCCCAGAGGTCCCCTCCCCAGGGGACAATTAGAAAGCGGCAGCACCGTGAAATGAATCCAATTAAAAGGCGATGGCGCTGCGTGGGAGCTCTGCTCGGGGACAGGCAGGACTGGGGACACACGTGTGACCCCCGGCCCTTGGGGGTGCCACCCCCCAGGATGCTGCCTGATCCCTGCCTGTCCCTCTGCCTGCCAGAACGGCCCTTGCACTACTCGGAAAAAGTCCTGCCCATTTTGCACTGCCTGGGGACGGAGAGCTACCTGGTGGTGAAGAAGCAGATGTCCATGGAGAACATGCTCATCTACCTCGGTGAGGAGCTGGGGGGGCAGGGGCCTGGGGGAGGGAGGGGACGGGGATGGGATGGGATGGGGATGGGATGGGGATGGGATGGGATGGGGATGGGATGGGGATGGGATGGGGATGGGATGGGATGGGGATGGGATGGGGATGGGATGGGGATGGGATGGGGATGGGATGGGGATGGGATGGGATGGGGATGGGATGGGGATGGGATGGGGATGGGATGGGGATGGGATGGGATGGGGATGGGATGGGATGGGATGGGATGGGATGGGATGGGATGGGATGGGGATGGGATGGGGATGGGATGGGATGGGGATGGGATGGGGATGGGGATGGGGATGGGGATGGGGATGGGATGGGATGGGATGGGGATGGGATGGGGATGGGGATGGGGATGGGGATGGGGATGGGGATGGGGATGGGATGGGGATGGGATGGGATGGGATGGGGATGGGATGGGATGGGGATGGGATGGGGATGGGGATGGGGATGGGGATGGGGATGGGATGGGATGGGGATGGGATGGGATGGGATGGGATGGGATGGGGATGGGATGGGATGGGGATGGGGATGGGATGGGATGGGGATGGGATGGGGATGGGATGGGGATGGGATGGGATGGGATGGGATGGGGATGGGATGGGATGGGATGGGGATGGGGATGGGATGGGATGGGGATGGGATGGGGATGGGATGGGGATGGGATGGGATGGGATGGGGATGGGATGGGATGGGATGGGGATGGGATGGGATGGGGATGGGGATGGGATGGGATGGGATGGGGATGGGGATGGGGATGGGATGGGATGGGATGGGGATGGGGATGGGGATGGGATGGGATGGGATGGGGATTGGGATGGGATGGGGATGGGGATGGGATGGGGATGGGGATGGGATGGGATGGGGATGGGATGGGGATGGGATGGGATGGGGATGGGATGGGATGGGATGGGGATGGGATGGGGATGGGGATGGGACAGAATAGTTGGCATGGAGTGTGGTGGGATGGGGATGGGCATGGTATAGAATGGGGAAGGGGATGGGATGGAGTGGGATGGGGACAGGGAAGGGAATGGGAATGGGACTGGGGATGGGGCCAGCGCCAGGTCCCTGCCAGTGCTGGGTGGGCAGGATGCTCCCTGTGCTGCTGCCAGCAGCCCTGCAGAAAATCCCCAAGGGACCAACAATCCCAGGGCCGCATCCTGCCTGGCCGTGCAAGCGGCATGGGCACCAGCCCAGTTAGCACGGGACTGGGAGCCCCCCGATACGGGGTCGTGGCCGGATGCTGTGCCCAGCGCAGGGGGGGAGATGGTCCTGCCTGCCCTGCCTGGGCTGGGAGCAGGCAGCAGGCAGCAGGCAGCAGGCAGGGGGGCAGCACCGGGGGGACTGTGCAGCAGCCGGTGGGCTTCAGGGGCGGGGGGGGGGGCGAGAGGGGGTTGCCCTTGCTATTGCGCTGCGGGACCGGGTCTGGCTGCGCCCCGCGCCCTTCCTGGGGGGCCTGACCCCCCTGGGGGGCCGGAGCCGCTCAGGCGTGTGCCCCCAGCCAGCAGAGTGGGTGACTGCAAGCACGGCATGATGAAGTTTCGGGAGGAGAGGAACCTGCTGGGGCTCGGCCTGAGCACCGGCTTCCACGACCGCTACTTCATCCTCAACCACAGCTGCCTGCGCCTCTACAAGGAAGTGCGGGTGAGCCCTGCCTGCTGGCTGCCTGCACGGCACTGCTCCCTTCCCCTGCCTTCACTTTCCTTCCCAGCTGTGCTGCGTTGTCACCCTGCGCCGGGTGTCCCTGAGGACCCACGTGGGCTGGCACCGCACGGGCATCGCAGGCAGCGATGGGGCTGGTATCATGCAGGCATCGCAGGCAGCGATGGGGCTGGCATTGCAGGCAGCGACGGGGCTAGGATTGCAGGCAGCGATGGGGCTGGGATTGCAGGCAGCGATGGGGCTGGCACTGCAGGCAGCGATGGGGCTGGGATTGCAGGCAGCGATGGGGCTGGTATCACGCAGGCATTGCAGGCAGCGATGGGGCTGGGATTGCAGGCAGCGATGGGGCTGGTATCACGCAGGCATTGCAGGCAGCGACGGGGCTGGCATTGCAGGCAGCGACGGGGCTGGTATCACGCAGGCATTGCAGGCAGCGACGGGGCTGACCCCAGCAGTGCCGTCGCTCTCCCAGACCCGGAGCTTTCCCGGAGCAGGTCCAGAGCCGGCTCCAAGTCAGTGCAAGGACTCAGGAGGGGGACACTGGCGTCCCAGCTGTGCTGGGACATCCGCCCCCCGCTCACCGGTCCCTGCTCCCCCCGCCCCGGCTCCCCGGTCCGACCCCGCGCCCCGGCCCGTGGCTGCCGCCATCCCCCGTGCCCTGCCCGTGGGCAGCGAAGGCTCTGCGGGGAGGTGACCCCCTCTCCTCCCGCTGCGGCTCGTCCCCCACGTCTGCTTTAACCCCCCCGTCCTCTGTTGAACAGAGCCTGAAGCAGCGGACCCCCCCCTTGGAGAACGTGAGTAGAGGAGCCCGGGGGGCTCGGCGGGGCACACGGGGGCTCCGGTGCCTCTGCCCTTACAAGGCTGCCCGGGGTCACTCCCAAATCCAATCCCGCAACACGCGTCCGCCCGTCGCCCTGCGCCCCCGGGTGCCATGGGGTGCTGCCTGTGCCGGAGCTGCCCCCGGTGCTGCCGTCCCTCCCCGTTAGCCCCCGGCGCCGGGGGTGCGCCAGCTTGCACCCCTCTTATCGGGGTCCTCCGATTTGGGGGTGTCGCTGCCCCTCGCTCCAGGCAGCTGGAGACGGGGAAGGGGCGGTGCTGCGGGGGGGGGGGGGATGGGCTGAGCTGGCTCCCCATCCCGCGGGAATTGGATCGGGCTCTTGTAAGTCACGCCGCTTGCACGCGTACGCGGGCGGGCAGCTGTATGGGGGGGGGGGTCCCCCGTCGTGGCACCCGCTTGCGCGGCTCGGCGAGGTGCGGATGGCACCGGCTGGGGGGGGGCACGGGGGGAGCCGCGGTGCCTTTTGGAACGGCATGCCGGCGATGGGCGACGCCTGGGCCGGCTGGCTGCCGCGGTGCGGGCCACGGGGACGCCCCGCTTTCCCCCGGCCCTCCTCTTGGGAGGCTGCTGGGGGCGGGGGGGGGCAGCTCACAGCCAGCACCCCAAAGGATGCTCCGAGGCTGGGGGGGGGGGGGGGAGCCCCGCACAGCCCAAGCGGGACCCAGGGAGGAGTTGGGGCACCCATCTTCATCCATCGCGGGGAGGTGCCCGCCTGCCGTGCCGTGCCGTGCCGTGCCGTGCCGTGCCGTGCCGTGCCGGTGGGATGGTTGGGGTGTGGTGAGGGCAGAGAGCCGGTGGCAGAGCGGGGCTGGGGCCATGGCCGCAATGCTGAGGAGGGATGTGACGTGCGCGTCCCCATGGGGAGCACCCAGTGCCGGGCTCTCCGGACCCCGTCGCGACGCGGCAGCGCTGGTCCCAGCTCTGAAGGCAACCGGCACCATCTGTGGGGGACCCCGCCGCGGGGACAGGCCACCCGTGTCCCCTCCCTCAGTCACGGGCGATGGGCACCCGCTCTGTGGCAAGCTGAGACCTGGGCCGAGCCCCTTCCCCATCACCGCGTCCCCACGGCGTCTCCTCCCTGCCCGCCGAGGGGACAAAACCCATCCTTGGCATCAGCGTGGGTGGGGATGGGTGACAAGGGGGCTGGCGGTGGCCCTGCAGCCCCCAACCCAGGGCCGGGCCCCTTTTCCCCCAGAGCCACAAGCCGGAGAAGGAGTGGCCCGTCAGGAACCTGAAGGTCTACCTGGGCATTAAGAAGAAGCTTCGGCCCCCGACGTGGTGAGTGGCAACGTGGTGTCCTGCTGGGATGGGATGGGATGGGATGGGGATGGGATGGGGATGGGATGGGATGGGATGGGGATGGGATGGGGATGGGATGGGATGGGATGGGATGGGGATGGGATGGGGATGGGATGGGGATGGGATGGGGATGGGATGGGATGGGGATGGGGATGGGATGGGGATGGGATGGGATGGGATGGGGATGGGATGGGGATGGGGATGGGATGGGGATGGGATGGGGATGGGATGGGATGGGGATGGGGATGGGATGGGGATGGGATGGGATGGGATGGGGATGGGATGGGGATGGGGATGGGATGGGGATGGGATGGGGATGGGATGGGATGGGGATGGGATGGGATGGGATGGGGATGGGATGGGATGGGGATGGGATGGGGATGGGATGGGGATGGGATGGGATGGGGATGGGATGGGGATGGGATGGGATGGGATGGGATGGGGATGGGATGGGATGGGGATGGGATGGGATGGGGATGGGGATGGGGATGGGGATGGGATGGGGATGGGGATGGGGATGGGGATGGGGATGGGGATGGGATGGGATGGGGATGGGATGGGGATGGGATGGGATGGGATGGGGATGGGGATGGGATGGGATGGGGATGGGATGGGATGGGGATGGGATGGGATGGGATGGGATGGGGATGGGGATGGGGATGGGGATGGGGATGGGGATGGGATGGGATGGGGATGGGATGGGGATGGGGATGGGGATGGGGATGGGATGGGATGGGGATGGGATGGGGATGGGGATGGGATGGGGATGGGATGGGGATGGGGATGGGATGGGGATGGGGATGGGATGGGGATGGGATGGGATGGGGATGGGGATGGGATGGGATGGGGATGGGATGGGGATGGGGATGGGATGGGATGGGGATGGGATGGGGATGGGATGGGATGGGGATGGGGACAGGGCTGGGGCTGGGGCCAAGGACAGGGCCAGGGACGGGGCCAGGGACCAGGATGGGGACGGGGATGGGGATGGGGACAGGAACGAGGACAGGGCCGGGGACAGTTCTGGCTGCTGGGACACGTCTCGTGCTGGCCATGGCTCCTGCCAGCAGATGTCAGAGCAGCCCCGCAGGACGGGTGTGCACGGGGACCGGACGTGTGTGTGTGTGTGTGTGTGTGTGTGTGTGTGTGCATGCGGGTTTGCCTCTGGGTGTGCACGCGTGTGTGTGGGGAGGTGCGTGTCAGAGTCTGTGTGCACACGCGTGCATGTGCATATATGTGTGTGGGTGCGTGCATGTGGGTGTCTGCATGTGAGTGTGTGCATATGGGTGTGTGCGTGCATGTCTGCATGCACGTGTGTGTGTGCATGTACGTGAGTGCGTGCATGTCAGCTAGTTGTGTACATGTGTGTGCATGTGCATATGTGTATGTGCATGCGTGTGAGTGTGTGCACGTGGGTGCATGCGTGCATATCAGCGTATGTCCGTGTGTGTGCATGGGCATATGTGTGCATGTCAGCAATTTGTGTATGTGTGTGTGCGCGTGTGCATATGTTTGTGTGCATGTGGGCGTGTGCGTGCATGTCAATGTGTGTGTGCACATATGTGCATATGAGCATGCATGTGAGTGTGCATATGGGTGTGTGCATGTCAGCAAGTTGTGTAGCTGTGTGTGCACGTGTGCAAGTGCATATATTTATGTGCATGTGCATGTGGGTGTGGATGTCAGTGTGTGTGCATATGAGTGCACGGGCACACGTGGGTGTGTGCATGCATGCCAGTGAGTTGCGTACGTGTGTGCGTGTGTATGTGCATGCGGGTGAGTGTGTGCATGTGGGTGTGTGCGTGCATGTCAGCCTGCGTGTGCACGCGTGTGTGTGTATATGAGTATGTGCGTGTTTGTGAGTGTGCATGTGGGCGTGTGCATGCAATGCATAGGTGGGAGCATGGGCATGTGTGTGCACACGGGTGTGAGGGACGGGGGGGTTGCAGGGACGGGGGGTTGCAGGGACGGGGGGGTTACAGGGACGGGGGGGTTACAGGGACAGGGGGGTTGCAGGGACGGGGGGTTACAGGGACGGGGGGGTTACAGGGACGGGGGGGTTACAGGGACAGGGGGGTTGCAGGGACGGGGGGTTACAGGGACGGGGGGTTACAGGGACTGGGGGGTTACAGGGACTGGGGGTTTCCAGGGACGGGGGGTTGCAGGGACGGGGGGGTTGCAGGGACGGGGGGGTTGCAGGGACGGGGGGTTACAGGGACGGGGGGGTTACAGGGACGGGGGGGTTACAGGGACAGGGGGTTACAGGGACGGGGGGGTTACAGGGACGGGGGGGTTGCAGGGACGGGGGGTTACAGGGACAGGGGGTTACAGGGACAGGGGGTTACAGGGACGGGGGGTTACAGGGACGGGGGGGTTACAGGGACGGGGGGTTACAGGGACAGGGGGTTACAGGGACGGGTGTTTCCAGGGACGGGGGGTTGCAGGGACGGGGGGAGTTGCAGGGATGGGGGGGTTTGCAGGGACAGAGGTTTCCAGGGACGGGGGGGGTTGCAGGGACGGGGGGTTACAGGGACGGGGGGTTACAGGGACGGGGGGTTGCAGGGACGGGGGGGTTACAGGGACAGGGGGTTACAGGGACGGGGGGGGTTACAGGGACGGGGGGTTGCAGGGACGGGGGGGTTACAGGGACAGGGGGTTACAGGGACGGGGGGTTGCAGGGACGGGGGGGTTGCAGGGACGGGGGGTTGCAGGGACAGGGGGTTACAGGGACGGGGGGTTACAGGGACGGGGGGGTTACAGGGACAGGGGGGTTGCAGGGACGGGGGGGTTACAGGGACAGGGGGTTACAGGGACAGGGGGTTACAGGGACAGGGGGGTTGCAGGGACGGGGGGGTTACAGGGACAGGGGGTTACAGGGACAGGGGGTTGCAGGGACGGGGGGTTGCAGGGACGGGGGAGTTACAGGGACAGGGGGTTACAGGGACAGGGGGTTACAGGGACGGGGGGGTTGCAGGGACGGGGGGGTGCCTGGGACGGGGGGTTACAGGGACGGGGGGTTACAGGGACGGGGGGTTGCAGGGACGGGGGGTTGCAGGGACGGGGGGGTTACAGGGACAGGGGGTTACAGGGACGGGGGGTTGCAGGGACGGGGGGTTGCAGGGACAGAGGTTTCCAGGGACGGGGGGGTTACAGGGACGGGGGGTTGCAGGGACGGGGGGTTGCAGGGACAGGGGTTTGCTGAGGCACTTTGACACCTGGAGTGCTGGAGCCGGGGCCGGGCAGCCTGGGGGGGGGCCTGCATGTTTTCCCCTCTCCCCTTCCAGCTGGGGCTTTACGGTCTTCTACGAGAACGAGAAGCACGAGAAGCAGCAATGGTAAGGGAGGGGAGGACATGGGGACGCTAAGCTCACCCCCAGGACAGACAGACGTGATGGGGCTTTCTGCGGGCAGAGCCTGGCTGGGTGCTCGGGGTACCCCGGGGGTCTGTGGCTGTCACCCTCGTCCCCTTCCGTCCCCTGAGGTCTGCCAGACCTCGTGCGAAGCAGCGGCCCGGGGTCCCGGAGCAGGCGGGTGCGGGCAGAGGCGCGCGGCACATCCCTCCCCGCTGCGCCCCGCCATCCCCTCCGGCCGCTGACGCCGCGTCCCCGCAGGTACCTTTGCTGCGACACCCAGGCCGATCTGCGGGAGTGGTTCGCCACCTTCCTCCATGTGCAGGTAGGGAGCGGGCACGGGGCTGCGGGGCGGCAGCGCGGAGGGGTGCCGGGCTGGCACAGACCCTCTGGAGCATCCGCGCATCCCTAAATACCGGCATCCCGACGCGGAGGAGAGGTCCCCGGGTGGCCCAGAACCGAAAAGCCGGTGTCCAGCCCCCCCCTCCAGCCCCCGTCCCCTCTGTCCCCAGAACGGCGGGTCCCTGTGGCCCTCGGAGACCTCCAAGGTGCGGGCGTCGCGGTCGCAGCAGGACTCCAGGTTGGGTAACATCTCCCTCATCCCGCTGCGGGGCAATGAGAGCGAGATGAGGACCAGGGTGGCTGCTGTTGCTACTGACCCGCTAACCGTGAGTGAGACCGGGGCGCCGCGGGGGTCCCTCTGCGCGAGGCCGCATCTCCCCTGCATCACACGCTGGGAGGGGGGGGTCCTGCTCCCTAAATCTGGGGTGTGGGGGGTCCCCCCCCAGCATCAGGCTCTGGTCACCCCAGAGAGAGCTGGGGGAGGGGGGGGAGGGGTGATCCCTTGGGTGCCCTGCCTGGCATCGGGGCTGGGGGGTGGTCCCCTGGGTGCAGGGGTGTCCCGAAGCGTGTGATGCGGGAAGAGGGGGATGCTGCCAGGCTCCTGATTTTACCCACAGCGGGGGTTTTCTCTGAAACACCCTCCTGGTCACAAATCAGCCCCCCCCCCCCCACCCCCGTTGTCTTGCTCTGTCTGTCTGTGCAACAGCCGTCCTGCCCCGGGGGCTGTTGCACGCCTGGCATCCCCCCCGTGCCGGTGTTGGCCATGGGTGTCGGAGCCTTGCTCAGCCACGGGGCCCGCCGGTGCCGCCGGCCGGTGGTAGGACGGAGCTGCTCCGGTTCCACCGCGCCCGAGCCGATCCCTCGGGCTCTCGTTGCTGTTATAAACCTGAGGACGCGGCTGTGCCGGGGCTGGGGGGGGTCCCACCGCCGGCATCGGTTGTGCATCACCCAACGGTGATCACCCCAAGGGTGCCCCGAGGGCGGGGAGCAGCAGCATCACTGCCGCGGTGCCCCCCGCCTCGTCCCGTCCCCCGGAACCGGGTCTGTGGGGGAGCCCTGGCCCAGGACCCCCGCCCAGGCTCAGGTTTATAACGGGGGGGCAGCGGGGAAGCTCCTCGGGGGGCTGTGCTTCGCGGTGTGCGTGTGCCGGCGTGCGAGGCACGGCCGTCCCTGCCCGCTCCGTGCCCGCTCCTCCGGTCCGGGCTCGGCCCCCCCTGCAAGCTGGCAGGGGGTCTCTGCACCCCACGGGCCGTGGAGCAGCGGCTGGGGGGATCTGGGGTGAGGGGCCAGGACCCCGCGGCTCCCAGGGGGTAGTACTGGGGGTGTCCCTCGCCAGCGCCGTGCTGGGTGCTCCGGGGTGGGATGGGGTGGCTGCCACCGCAGTCCCCCGTAGCGGCTGCTCGGAGGCCGTGCCGGGGCACCGCGGAGGAGGCTGAGGACTAACGGGGACGCGTCTGCTCTGTCCCCAGCTCCTGCGCAACGTCTGAGCTGGAGGCCTGACACGCAGGGTGAGTGTCCCTCCCTGCCTGCACCCACTGCCCGGGCCCAGCGTGCGGGCAGCGCAGGCAGCGCAGGCAGCGGGAGGTGGGAGCCGATGCTCCGGCTGTCCCACTGCCACCCCGGCTCGGGGACGCGGGCACACGCATGCGTGCACGGCAGTGTCCCCCCACGCATGTCCCCCCTGCGTGTCCCATCCCCTTCCCCAACCCTCCGCTCTCCGCTTGTGCCGCAGGTTCATCCGCAAGCGGGGCCGCCCTGGGGGAGCCGCGCCAGCCCCGCACCCCAGCACCCGCCGAGGGTCCCGCCGGCTCCGGAGCCCCCGCCGGGCCCTCTCTCCTCCCCGCACGGTGACCCACGGGCAGCCAGGAGGGGCAAAGGCAGCGAGGCCACCCACCCGCCGGCGCAGCCGGTCTCGGGAGCCACGGCCAGGCAGCCCACCCGACCCCGCGCCCCGCGCCCCGGCTGCTTTCGGCTTCTGCTCCGAGCTCCGGGCGGAGAGGCAGAGCCCAGCCGCGGGATGGGGGCTGCGGCCGGGGGCTCTCGCTTTCCCCCCTTGTCCCTCTGGTTTTAAGTTTTTCTCCTTAAAAATGACAAGGCAGACGGGAGCAGCCCTTCCCGTGGGATGCACGCCCGGCTCTGGGTGCCGGCATCACGGTGCTCCCATCACTCCGGGGGAGGGGGTGCCCCATCCCCGGGGTCCCCTCCATGCTGGGCAGGGCGTCGAGAGCCTCTGCACCCCCCCAAACTGGGGAGGGGGTGCGTCCGGCCTCTGTCCCCCCCCGGCTCCAGCCTCTGCTGGAGGGGGGGGGGACAGGGTGGGGGGGGCGGCAGGAGCTGCCCCGCTTCTTGCTGCTGCCTCTCGATGATATTAAAGGTCTTGGGGAGACAGCGTGGGGGTGTCCAGGTCTCTGCTGGCCACGCGGGGTGGGTGGCTGGGGTGGGGGACAGCGGGAGCTGGCGAGCCCATGGGTGCAGGGGGAGCTGGTGAGCCCATGGGTGCAGCGGGAGCTGGTGAGCCCGTGGGTGCAGGGGGAGCTGGTGAGCCCGTGGGTGCAGGGGGAGCTGGTGAACCCATGGGTGCAGCGGGAGCTGGTGAGCCCATGGGTGCAGCGGGAGCTGGTGAGCCCGTGGGTGCAGGGGGAGCTGGTGAGCCCGTGGGTGCAGGGGGAGCTGGTGAACCCATGGGTGCAGCGGGAGCTGGTGAGCCCATGGGTGCAGCGGGAGCTGGTGAGCCCGTGGGTGCAGCGGGAGCTCGTGAGCCCGTGGGTGCAGCGGGAGCTGGTGAGCCCGTGGGTGCAGGGGGAGCTGGTGAGCCCATGGGTGCAGCGGGAGCTGGTGAACCCGTGGGTGCAGGGGGAGCTGGTGAACCCGTGGGTGCAGGGGGAGCTGGTGAGCCCGTGGGTGCAGGGGGAGCTGGTGAACCCGTGGGTGCAGGGGGAGCTGGTGAGCCCATGGGTGCAGTGGGAGCTGGTGAGCCCGTGGGTGCAGGGGGAGCTGGCGAGCCCATGGGTGCAGTGGGAGCTGGTGAGCCCGTGGGTGCAGCAGGCGCTGGTGAGCCCGTGGGTGCAGCGGGAGCTGGTGAGCCCATGGGTGCAGGGGGAGCTGGTGAGCCCATGGGTGCAGTGGGAGCTGGTGAGCCCATGGGTGCAGGGGGAGCTGGTGAGCCCGTGGGTGCAGGGGGAGCTGGCGAGCCCATGGGTGCAGTGGGAGCTGGTGAGCCCGTGGGTGCAGCGGGAGCTGGTGAGCCCATGGGTGCAGCGGGAGCTGGTGAGCCCGTGGGTGCAGTGGGAGCTGGTGAGCCCATGGGTGCAGGGGGAGCTGGCGAGCCCGTGGGTGCAGCGGGAGCTGGTGAGCCCGTGGGTGCAGCGGGAGCTGGTGAGCCCATGGGTGCAGCAGGCGCTGGCGAGCCCGTGGGTGCAGTGGGAGCTGGTGAACCCATGGGTGCAGCGGGAGCTGGCGAGCCCGTGGGTGCAGCGGGAGCTGGTGAGCCCATGGGTGCAGTGGGAGCTGGTGAGCCCATGGGTGCAGGGGGAGCTGGCGAGCCCATGGGTGCAGTGGGAGCTGGTGAGCCTGTGGGTGCAGCAGGCGCTGGCGAGCCCGTGGGTGCAGCGGGCGCTGGTGAGCCCATGGGTGCAGGGGGAGCTGGTGAGCCCATGGGTGCAGTGGGAGCTGGTGAGCCCGTGGGTGCAGGGGGAGCTGGCGAGCCCGTGGGTGCAGGGGGAGCTGGTGAGCCCGTGGGTGCAGTGGGAGCTGGTGAGCCCATGGGTGCAGGGGGAGCTGGCGAGCCCGTGGGTGCAGCGGGCGCTGGTGAGCCCATGGGTGCAGTGGGAGCTGGCGAGCCCATGGGTGCAGCGGGAGCTGGCGAGCCCATGGGTGCAGCGGGAGCTGGTGAGCCCATGGGTGCAGTGGGAGCTGGTGAGCCCATGGGTGCAGTGGGAGCTGGTGAGCCCATGGGTGCAGGGGGAGCTGGCGAGCCCGTGGGTGCAGCGGGAGCTGGTGAGCCTGTGGGTGCAGCAGGCGCTGGCGAGCCCGTGGGTGCAGCGGGCGCTGGTGAGCCCATGGGTGCAGGGGGAGCTGGTGAGCCCGTGGGTGCAGGGGGAGCTGGTGAGCCCATGGGTGCAGGGGGAGCTGGTGAGCCCGTGGGTGCAGGGGGAGCTGGTGAGCCCGTGGGTGCAGTGGGAGCTGGTGAGCCCATGGGTGCAGTGGGAGCTGGTGAGCCCATGGGTGCAGGGGGAGCTGGCGAGCCCATGGGTGCAGCAGGCGCTGGCGAGCCCGTGGGTGCAGCGGGCGCTGGTGAGCCCATGGGTGCAGTGGGAGCTGGCGAGCCCATGGGTGCAGCGGGAGCTGGCGAGCCCATGGGTGCAGCGGGAGCTGGTGAGCCCATGGGTGCAGTGGGAGCTGGTGAGCCCGTGGGTGCAGGGGGAGCTGGTGAGCCCGTGGGTGCAGTGGGAGCTGGCGAGCCCGTGGGCGCAGCAGGACGGCCCCGGATCCACCCGCTGGGTGCTCACGAGCCGCTGGGTGATGCCATGGAGAGGGCAGCGAGCTGCCAAGCTGCTTTTGGGGACACGGCAGTGGCACCCTGGTCCGACGGTCCTGCTGCGCCCAGCCCTGCCCGTGCCGTCGTGACACCGTGCCAGCGCCGGGACGTGGGCACGCCGGGATGGGAGGCAGCTCCCAGGGTGGGCGAGCGTTTGCAGTTCCCCTGCCTGCACCCACCGTCCCGTGGCACCCTGCAGGGTGCCAGCCAGGGCCGGAGCGGGGGGCTTGTTCCTTCGCAGGGAGATGGGGAGCAGCAGGGGGGTGCTGGGGGGCAGGAGGGGCAGGCGGTGGGTTGGGATCCGTGCTGCACTGCCACTGCGGGTCACTGGGGCTGGGGGGGTCAGCGAGACGGGCGCTGCCCTGGGGACTGCGGGGGCAACCGGCCGGGGCTGTGTGGGGCCGTGCGGGGTGCTGGGTGCAGCGTCTGCCTGCCAGGTCCTGCTCAGCGATGCATCGCACAGCCCCGTGCTTGCTGCGCCCACGGCCACCCTGTGCTACACCCACAGCCAAGCCCACCCTACACCCACGGCCAACCCCACCCTACACCCACGGCCAAGCCCACCCTACACCCACGGCCACCCTGTGCTACACCCATGGCCAAACCCACCCTACACCCATGGCCAAACCCACCCTACACCCACAGCCAAGCCCACCCTACACCCACGGCCACCCTGTGCTACACCCACAGCCAAGCCCACCCTACACCCACGGCCAAGCCCACCCTACACCCACAGCCAAGCCCACCCTACACCCACGGCCACCCTGTGCTACACCCACAGCCAAGCCCACCCTACACCCACGGCCAAGCCCACCCTACACCCACGGCCAAACCCACCCTACACCCACGGCCAAGCCCACCCTACACCCACGGCCACCCTGTGCTACACCCACGGCCAAGCCCACCCTACACCCACGGCCAAACCCACCCTACACCCACGGCCAAACCCACCCTACACCCACGGCCACCCTGTGCTACACCCACAGCCAAGCCCACCCTACACCCACAGCCAAACCCACCCTACACCCACGGCCAAGCCCACCCTACACCCATGGCCACCCTGTGCTACACCCACAGCCAAACCCACCCTACACCCACGGCCAAGCCCACCCTACACCCACGGCCAAACCCACCCTACACCCACAGCCAAGCCCACCCTACACCCACGGCCAAACCCACCCTACACCCACGGCCAAGCCCACCCTACACCCACGGCCAAACCCACCCTACACCCACGGCCAAACCCACCCTACACCCACGGCCAAACCCACCCTACATCCACAGCCAAACCCACCCTACACCCACGGCCACCCGGTGCTGCTCTGTAACAGCTGCTGTTGTGAGGAGCTTGCATGTGCGTGCACAGAGGTGCGCGTGCAAGCACATGTGTGCGTGTGCACGCACAAGGACATGTCTGCGGGTGTGCTGCAGGGAGCGGTGCCCCGCAGCGTGAGGCACGGTGGGCATTTTAAAGCCAGAGGTCAGGAGCTGCCTGCTATTTACGCTCTGCGCAGGCAGAGCAGGCAGCTCCTCAGAGCACGGCAGTCCCGGGAATTCCTCCTCGGAGCAGGGCAGTCCCGGGAATTCCTCCTCGGAGCAGGGCAGTCCTGGGAATTCCTCCTCGGAGCAGGGCAGTCCCGGGAACCCCTCCCCGACCCCCGTGGCAGCCCCACAGCACGTGGCTGATGCCACGCACGACTGCTGGCTGCCAC
This sequence comes from Grus americana, assembly GCF_028858705.1. Classification (NCBI taxonomy): domain Eukaryota; kingdom Metazoa; phylum Chordata; class Aves; order Gruiformes; family Gruidae; genus Grus; species Grus americana. Next base: position 64,553 of record NW_026561327.1, on the reverse strand, counting down.
TGTCCACGGCCTTGGTCCTTGCCTTAAAAACCGCTCGAGCTTCCCCTCGCAGCCGTCCCCGCTGGGAACGTCCTTGGACCTCTGCCTGGACCACGTCCCCAGGGATGCAGGGTGCAGGGGTGAGGGGCACCAGATACAGAGATGGGGGATGCGGGGCTGTGGGATGCGGGGGTGTGGGATGCAGGATACAGGGATGCAGGATACAGGGATGCAGGATACGGGGATGCAGGGTGCAGGGATGCAGGGATGCAGGATATGGGGATGCAGGATACGGGGATGAAGGGTGCAGGATACGGGGATGAGGGGTGCAGGATACAGGGATGCAGGATACAGGGATGCAGGGATGCAGGATATGGGGATGCAGGGTGCAGGATACGGGAATGCAGGATACAGGGATGCAGGGTGCAGGATGCAGGGATGCAGGATACGGGAATGCAGGATACAGGGATGCAGGGTGCAGGATGCAGGGATGCAGGATATGGGGATGCAGGATATGGGGATACAGGGATGCAGGATACGGGGATGCAGGATACGGGGATGCAGGGTGCAGGGATGCAGGGATGCAGGATATGGGGATGCAGGATACAGGGATGCAGGGTGCAGGATGCAGGGTGCAGGATACAGGGATGCAGGATATGGGGATACAGGGATGCAGGATACGGGGATGCAGGGTGCAGGATGCAGGGATGCAGGATACAGGGATGCAGGATATGGGGGTACAGGGATGCAGGATACGGGGATACAGGGTGCAGGTATGCAGGATACGGCGATGCAGGATACGGGGATGCAGGATACAGGGATGCAGGGATGCAGGATGCAGGATACAGGGATGCAGGATATGGGGGTACAGGGATGCAGGATACAGGGATACAGGGTGCAGGTATGCAGGATACGGCGATGCAGGATACAGGGATGCAGGATACAGGGATGCAGGATATGGGGGTGCGGGATGCAGGGTGCAGGACGCAGGGATGCAGGGGGCTGGCTGGGCAGTGAGAGGTGGCCGGGTGCGACCGCAGGGCTGGGTGCATCGCTCTTCCGCCAAGCTGCCTGTGATGGCCCTGGGTGGGGGTGTCCCACCGCCCCCTCCTTGTGCTGAGCCTCCCCCGGGGGCCGGGCGATGAGTCATGCGTGGGAGAGGGCTGTCAATCACCGCCGGGGCTGTGGGTTTGCGGCGGCGGCGCTGGCGGCATCACCCGCGGCACTGCAAGGAGCAATGGAGCCGTCGAGATGGAGATGGAGGGAAGGCACCTGCGTCCCCACCCCCCTGACACCAGCCCCCCCCCCCCCCCGTGAGCCTCGGCTTCGCCTGCGTGTGGCTCGGGCCCCTCGTCACCGTGCCTGGGCGAGGACCTGGGTGTCAGGAGAGGGAAAGAGCCTCTGCCACCCCTGGCTCCATCACCCTCTGCCTTGCTGCTGTGCCAGGTGGGCCATGGGGCTGCTGGTGGCCAGGGCTCTGCAGGCAGAGAGCTCTGCAGGCAGGGAAGCAGGTACCATGGAATACTGTTAGCGCTCAGCTTT
>NW_026561327.1:0-62932 GCF_028858705.1 Grus americana | reverse complement strand
GCACCATGCTGCAGCCACCCCACGGCACCCACGGGGGCTGTCCCCACAGGGTCCCCCGCACCGGGCCAGCCGCTCCCCCCACGCACCCCACACCCACGGCGGCTCAGCCCCCGGCACCGCGTCCCGCCGAGCGGCTGCTTCCCCCCCCCCGGTAATGAACTCAGCAGATTATCAGCTCCCAGATTTAATCGAGGCACAGCCACACTCCAGCAGACTTTAAAACAGTCATTATTTCATCAGCAGCCCCATTAAACTGTCAGCGGCTTTTTTCAGGCGCGCTCACATTTTTTTTTTCCCCCTTGCTTTCCCTCCCGCCTTTTCCCCATCCCTGTTTTGTTGTGGGTTTTTTGTTTTTTTTTTTTTTTAATCGGAGCGTGGGGCTGTCTCCCTGCTCGGGATGCTACCAAGGGGTGACCAGGGATGGAGGATCATTATCTCTCTCTGCTCTCAGTTTACCCATCTGTAAAATGGGCTCAAGCTGGGGAAGGATTTTGGGAAACCTGCTGAAAATGCAACCGCCAGCTCCGCTCCCTGACCCCGCACGGAGAACACCCCCCCTCACCCCAGCAGCTCCACTCATTTCCAGTCCAACCAGAGCACTGGGAAGTGGCTCTTGATGGTGGGGAAGGAGGACAAGAGCCTTGGAGGGTTTTAAGAGCATGAAGCGATGGGGCAGAGAAGGGCTCCACTGCTCGAAGCCTTTTATCCATCGCCGTGCTCCCCCCCGCTCCCCGTGCTCCCCTCCTTCCTCCCCAGCAGCCGCCCACTTGCCGCTCCTGGCTTAATAGGAAAAATGAAGGAAATTTAAATAACTAAATAAACGTCGAGCAGGCGCGGGGGAGAAGGGGGTGCAGAGGCGGGTTGTGCCCGGGGTCCCACGGGATGGGGGGATCCGCTTCTCCCGACTCCCGTGGGGTGCCGGCAGCGCCGGGGGGGCTCGGTGCCGAGTGCCGGTGATGGGTGCCGGGGGCACCGGGCAGCTCTGGGCATGCAGAAGGGGGTGTTCGGGGGGGGGCTGCATGCCCAGAGCTGGGCGAGGAGTCACGGCCAAGGCCAGCTGGAGGTGGGTGGTGGGGGCAGGAGCCAAACCCGGATTTTGCCGGTCGGAGGGACCTCCCCAGCGCCGGGGGCTGCCGAGGGCCCGTCCCGAGGCTTGGGGAGCAAGGAGGGACAGGAGGGACAGAAGTGCCGCTCCCTGGGGACCACGGGGCTTTGGTGATGCTTGGGGGGGGGGGGGTGGCCGGTGGTGCAGCCCCGTGCCCCCCTCCAGCCCCGAGCACCGCGCACGGCGGGAGCAGAGCGGGGCAGCCCCCGGCACAGGCAGCTGCCAGACCTCTGCCCAGCCCGCGGGCAGCGCTGGCAGACGCAAACGGTGCCATTGCATCCAGGAGACACACGGATCCGGCACCCGGCGAAGGATGCTCTGGCCGTGCCCTCTGCGGGGGGGGGGCTCAGCTCTGCCGGGTCTCTGTGCCAGGGCTGCCGGGGCGGCTGGGGGACACCGGCACTGCCGCCGTGCCGGACACAGCAGCCGGATTTTGGCAAAGCCCCGGGATGCCGGCGCTGGGCCCCAGCACCTCGCCACATCGGCGGCAGCGGCTGGTTTTCACCTGCCTTCGTGGTGCTCGCTGCGAGGAGGAGCCGGGCTTGTCTTGCTCCGTTAAGCCGATGTCAATTTGCATTTATTTAAAAATAACAGAGCTTTCAATCTCTGTGAGCGTCGCCTCCGCCCCGCCGCCCCCCGCGGTGACGCTCCTGGGTTGTCAGCCTGGAGAATTCCCTGCTCCGTCCCTAGCCGGGGCTGGACACGGAGCAGGGACCAGCGCCAAGGAAGCAGGATGGGATCCCCAGGGCTGCGTGTGCAACGGGGGATGTACAGATATATCTAATTACTGCCTGAGCGTGGCCCTGGGCTGCTGGCTCGATCCTGCACCTGAACCTGGTTTGCACCCTTAGAGGAGCGGGCACGGCTCTGCTTCTCCTCCGTTTCTCCAGAGGAGCCCGCGCTGGGCTGTGCCTGCCCTAACACACGTGTGTGTGTGTGTGTGCACGTGCACGAGCACCCGGGCAGCGCACGCCACTGCAGGGATTCTTGCACTGACACGGCGTGCACGGATCTGCCCCCACACGTGGAGTGCACGAGCAGAACACGTGCCCGTGCGTCCAAACACGTGCACGCACTCGGGTGCACACGCGTTTATTTATCCCAGCGTGCGCGGCTAACGAAACGCCCAGGTAAGAAGCAGCTCTGCGCACACGCGGCCGCGCACGGCCCAGCACCCGCCGAACAAACTCACCCCGCTGCCATATTGGCTGCGGCCAGGGTAAACCCGCTTTGTTGCATTTGACACAAAGAAGTGTTGCGAGTCACCGTCGTACGGCAGCGGTCAGACCTTGAATGCGGCATAGAAGCAAAAACAATAATAATAAAAAGGAAAACCTAAAAAAAAAAAAAAACAAAAAACCAACCCGGTGGGACTTGCTCTCACACACACACGTGAAAAAAAGCTCTTTGAGGAGAATCACTTTAAATTGGCTATTTATCGGCGCAGCATCCCGCCGGGAGGTTTCCATGGCTACCTGCGAGCCCTGGCAGCCCGCTGCTGGGGCGACAGCGTGCCAGCCCCATGTGCCACGGCGCGTGTGCCCGCGGCCCCACCGGTGACAAACCCTCGCGCCGCACCGGCACACGTTGCTGCGGTGCTCGGCAAATTCCCGTGACCTCGGTCCCGGTGCGGGGTGCCAGTCCCGATGCCCGGAGCCCGAGGGTTGGTACCCGCCTGGGGAGACGCTGCTGGGCATCCCGAGGGGCTGGCAGTGGGAGGCAGTGTGGGAAGGGGGGGGGGGTGCCCTTGCAGAGCCCCCCACGCACTGCCGTGGCTGCAGCAGGGTACGATGCCCAGCCCGGGGGTGTCCAGGGGACAGGGTTATCCCGACCGACATCCCTGGCCCCGCAGGGAGGGACCGCCACTGCATCGCTTCCCAGCCCTGGGGGGAGAGCCCGGCGTGCCCATCCCCGAGTCACCGTTTGCTGGGTGATGGGGAGCCCCGCAGCAGTGACACCCCCCCCACCCCAGCTTGGTGTGTCTGGGTGCAGAGCTGGAGCTGGGGATGTCCAGCCCCAAGGGTGTGCTGCACGGCCACGTCCCTGCTCCAAGCATCGGCAACGCAGGCTGAATGCCGGCTGCCCGGTCGTTACGTCCCAGGGCTCCAGGTGACCCCCCCCGCCCTGCAGTGCTGCGTCCAGCTCGGGGGTCCCCAGCACAAGAAGGACATGGAGCTGTTGGAGCGAGTCCAGAGGAGGCCACGGAGATGATGCGAGGGCTGGAGCACCTCTGCTCTGGAGACCTCAGGCTGAGAGAGTTGGGGTGGTTCAGCCTGGAGAAGAGAAGGCTGCGGGGAGACCTTAGAGCCCCTTCCAGTCCCCAAAGGGGCTCCAGGAAAGCTGGAGAGGGACTGGTGCCAAGGGCAGGGAGTGACAGGCCAAGGGGAATGGCCTGAAGCTGCAGGAGGGGAGATGGAGATGGGATGTGAGGCAGAAATCCTTCCCTGTGAGGGTGCTGAGGCCCTGGCACAGGGTGCCCAGAGAAGCTGTGGCTGCCCCTGGCTCCCTGGCAGTGTTGAAGGCCAGGTTGGATGGGGCTTTGGGCAAGCTGGGCTAGTGGAGGGTGTCCCTGCCCATGGCAGGGGTGGCACTGGGTGGGCTGGGAGGTCCCTGCCCACCCAAACCCGTCTGGGGTTCTGGGGTTCTATGTGTCCCCGTTTGCTTCCACAGGGATCTCCCCACCCGACCTGCCAGGAGGAAACGACTGAGAGCGGGTTTGCAGCGAGGGGAGCAGACTGAGCCACCACCCGAGCAAGATGCTCCAGGGATGCTGCAGGGCTACTGGTCCTTCCTGCGACCCTTCTGCAGCCCAGGTGGTCACCAAGTCATGTGTGTCCCCCCCAGCCTGGAAACCTCAGCCCTGCTTTTCCCCACCGCAATAATCCCCGGAGCATGGCGGGGAGCGGGGCTGTCACCCAGGGGACACGCTTTCAGCGCCCTGGGGCGGGGGGGCTGAGCTCTCTCCTCCCCACCGTGGCCCACGGCTCGAGGCAGAGGGATTGGAAAGCGGCCCCTTGGAAAGCGGCTTTCGGTGCCTCGTGCCGTCCCTCGGGGATGCTCCTGGTCGCTTCGGGGGGATGATGTGCGGCAGCAAACGGGTTCCCCAGCTCAGCGCTCGCTCCCTTGGGCTCACTTCAGGGCTGCGGATGCTGCCGGGGTGGGGGGAACGACCGGGAGGCAGAGGGGACATTTCTCAGACCCCACTTAAGCACAGGGCTGATGCCACCTATGGATGTCCCAAATCCCAGGCGCGTGGGTGCCACCGACCCCGGGGCTTGTTCAACGCCAAGACAATTATCTGCACCGCTCTGTGTAGCGCGGCGCCTAATCATCGCCCGACAAAAGCCCCAGCCGCTGCCTGGCATTGATTTTGTGCAATCCATTCCTGCCTCCCGCACGTTTAATCCCTCTCTGCTGCCTTTTGTGGGAGCCCACCCGCGCGTGAAGGAGGCGGGCAGCAACGCTGCTAATTTCCACGGCCCCGCGTCTGGCTGGGCAAGGAGGTTATTTCATTTGTTGGTTTGGGGTTTTTTTTTTTCCTTCCCTTCCTCATTTTCCCTCAGCAGCCACCCATCGGGTTTTTTAGCCCTTGGGGTTTTTCCCCCCCACCCACCCCCGGTGCGTGGATGGGGCCGTGGGGAGGGAGAAGCTCATGGTCCCATCCTGCACCCTGGGTGCACCCGTGGGCTGTGCCAAGGGGACACAGGGTGCGGGGACATGGAGGGTGCAGGCACCCCTCCTCTCAGCTGGCCCAGCACTGTTGGGGTGCAGGACAGCGGGACACCCCCTCCCCCGGAGCACAGAGCCCCATCCTGCTCCTCCCGTGTCCCCGGGGGCTGCTGGGTCCCTGCCCCGTTCCCTGTCCCCAGCCCTTCCCAGCCTCATCTGGAACCCACCCTGGGGGCGAGGGGGTGTTGGGTGGAGAGGAAAAGCTGAAATTCCTGCTTCCCACCACCTCTATGTTGGGTGTCGTCCCCCCCAGCACCGCCCAGGGACGGATGCTGCCACCCCGGCATCGTGCTCCAGCCTTCGGTCTCAGGGACGCGTCAGGCCACGGGACGCGGGAAGCGTTTGACGGGTGATGGAAACGGAGGGTGGAAAGAGGGGGCCTCGTCCCCCCCCGGTCAGCGCTGGGCAAGGGCACCCGCGTGCAGACCTGGGTGCGATGAGGCCGGCGGGTCCGTGTCCCCTGGCTGCGCCCCGGTTGAGGGATGTGACGGGGCAGGGGGGCGGGCAGGGGCTGTAGGGCAGGTTCGGTGACCACCCGCCCTTCTGCTGCCCCCGCACGCGCGGAGCTGGGCTGGGGGCTGCTGGGACCAGCCTGCAGCTGGCACTGGTGTGACACCACCCCGGGGAAGGCGGCTGGCTCAGGTGCCTTCTCCTTCCCCTTCCCCTTCCTCTTCCCATTCCCCTTCCCCTTCCTCTTCCCATTCCCTTTCCCTTTCCTTTCTCCTTCCCCATCCTTCCCTTCCCCTTCTCCCCTTCCCCTTCCCCATCCTTCCCTTCCCCTTCTCCCCTTCCCTATCCTTCCTTTCCCCTTCCCATTCCCTTCCCCTTCTCCTTCCCTGTCCTTCCCTTTCTCCTTCTTTCCCCTTCCTCTTCTTTCCCTTTCCCCTTCCCTTTCTTTTTCCCTCTTTCCCCTTCCCCATCCTTCACTTTCCCCCTCTTTCCACTTCCCCTTCCCCATCCTTCCCTTTCCCCCTCTTTCCCCTCCCCTTTCCCCTTCCCCTTCCTCTTCCCTTTCCCCTTCCCCTTCCCCCCCCAAACCACTTTCCCAAAGCCAGGGGAAGTCCTGCCCCCCTTCCCCCAAGCTGCCCGAGCCCCTTCCCAGGACTTTTGGGGTGCTCCGTCCGAGCCCAGGAGGAAACTGGGATCCCGGCACCGCAGCCGTGGGCTGTGCCAGCCCTCCACCGCGGCCGCAGAGCCCCGGCACCGTCCCGGCAAGCGGCACGGAAGCGGCGGCTGGCCCGGGGCAGGGGCTGGCAACGCAGCGGCAGTTCTGGGTGGCCAAGTGAGCGCGGCCACCAGCTCTCGTTTCTGCTGCCGAGGAACAGAACGACAGCAAAAAATGGGGAAAAAAGCGTATAAAACGAAGGCGGGGTACTGAGCGGGGGTGCTGGGAGGGGAACGGGGCTGCTGGGCACGACCGGGGCGTTGGTCAGAGCCCCCCACCGAGCACGCCGCTCCCCCCGACGCCTCGTCCCCGTTGGAGGTGAGCAGGCGAGCGGGTCGCTGGCTTTCGTTTCCCGTCCCTAATCTGCTCAGAGGATCTTCTCATCGGCAGCTCCCTCCGGTTCCCCGGGCTGACGGGGCAGGGCATGCCGAGAGCCCCCCCAGACGTCCCCCCCTTCTTTGCTCCCGCTTGCTTTTGGGGAAGGCAACCGGCTTCGGCATGGGATGGTGAGAGCCGGCGTCGCGACCCGCCTCTCCCTCCAGCCTCTTCCCCCGCACGGGGACCGGGATTCGGTGGGATGCTGCACCCCACGACCCCCAAAAAACCTCCAAACAGCTCCCCGGGACCCCCATCCCTGCCCCAAAATACCCGGGGGGGGTCTCCCCGCCCTGCCCACGCCACGCAGAGCTGTTGTACCTGCAGACGTGGGAAATCATTTTCCCGATCATTGAGGATTTCTTTTTTTTTTTTTTTTTTTTTTTTTTTTTTTTTGAGAACAGCTTGTACCGACCTTGTGATAAAAACAAGGCTCCGGGTTCCTCTGGGTGTTGTTTTCTGTTCTTTTTCTGTTCCCAGGATAAATGTCAGTGAAAATGGAAAAGCTTTTCTCCGTTTCACCATTTTCTTCCTTCCCTCTAAGACTCCTCGGGTTTTCGAGCGTGCTGGGGAAAACGACGGAAAAATCAGAGAGGGGGAAAAAAAAAAAAACCCAACCCCACCTCAACTTGTCGAAATTGAACTTTCTCGCAGACGTTTCTACGGGCCGAGCGCTTCCTTCGGTGGAAATACCCACGGTATTGGCCCCGTCCCGTAGGGCCGCATCCAGCCCGGGCGGGCGGCTGGGCTGTGCGGGGTTCACACCATGCAAAAGCGCTGGGGCTTCCCCCAAATCCTCCCTCCTGCCCTGCCGGGGGCTGGGGCCGTAGGAAGGCAGAGGTTGGGGAGCGGGGTCTGCCGGGGGCTGGGGGGGTTGCGTTGCAGCTTGCGCCTGCCCTGGTTTTCTCCCCAGGCTCACCTGGGCGCGCGGGGGGGGGCTCGCAGGGAGAACGCGTTTCGGCGCAGGAGCAAAAACCGGGGCTGCAGACTGAGCTGCGTGCTGCTCCCGAGCCCGACGCTCTGCTCTCCTGCCCCTGGGGACTGCCCCTCGCCCCCAGCACCCCCAGCAACCCCGGCACCCTGCAGCGGCGGCTGCCCCGCTTCCGCCGGGAGCACCCGGCGTTCAGCACCCGACTCCTCCCTGCCCGGCTGTGGGTGCCCGGTGTTTATTCGGGGTGCACGGGGATGTACGCGGAGGGATGCTTGAGAGAGTGGCGAGGAAACCCTGGAGGTAGGAGAGCAGAGCGTGACCCCGTCCCGGGGTGCTGGGCTGAGCTGCCGGGGTACCTCGGGAGGAAGGAACGCTGGCGTGCACAGCAAGGGAGCAAATTGCTGTCTGGAAGCCCGCGGCTCTGAGCGCGGGGTGGCAGCGATGCCGAACCCTTTTGTGGGGAAAGTATCTGCAGAGCAAATTGCTTTGTATCAGCAAATACATCGCCATTAGCGGTGGAATTGGTATCCTGCACAATGAGCACTCGAGGACAATGCGCGGCTACTCAGCGCTCAGAAAATTCAATCCTGTAGCTAAGGAGGCTCCGCAGAAGTCGAACGCAAGGCTTGTTTCGTATTCACGCCACAAATATTGGTACGAGGGCATGGAACTGTAACGACGCCTTTGAAACACCGGCAACGCGTCGTCCTCCTGGCAATAAATAAAGATACAGAGCCCGCGTCAGCGCCGCGAGCGGGGATTGCCATGAACTCCGTTAAAAGGGTGTTTGCTGCAGAATCGCGCCGCGAAACAAGGAGGATTTGTAGGAAACGCCGCGTTGGACCCTCCCGGGATCCTCTCCCTCCTCGGGGTGGGGTGCACCCTTTGGACGCACCCGGAGCAGGTTTCTCGGTGGATCTTGCTGGCCATCACCGGGGCTTCGCTCCTGCGCCACGGCCCAGGTCTAACGCCCGTGCCCACCCTCGGGGTGCCCACCCTCGCGGAGCTCCAGCAGCCAGGCTCAGCACCAGCTCCGGGGGGGGGGTCTGAGCCCTGCGGGACCTCGGCGGGTGCAGGGCAGGTGGAGGTGGCCTCGGTGTGAGAGGGCTCGGAGGGTGCTGCGTCCGTAACGACGGGGTCCTAACGTGGGCTGGGGGCCGTCAGCGACCCACGGAACGGCTCCGGTGGGTGTCCACAGCGAGCACAGACGGTCACACCGGGAATATGGAGAAACCTCTCCACCGCCGAGCAGCGGAGGAGGTGGCCCAAAGAGATCGCGTGGTCCGCAGCCTTGGAGAGGGATCGGTGCAGTCCTGGCCTGACCCACGCTTGAGCAGGGGGTTGCACCGCAGACCTGACATCCCTGCCCTGCCGCAACCCCGCGGGGCATCACGGGGAGGGGACGGGCCACCGCAGCCAGCGCCCGCACCGCCTCACCCAGGCACATCCCTCCTGCTGCCCGCGTGGCACAGGGGCCACCCACCGATGCCCACCCAGTGATACCCACCCAGCGATGCCCACCCAGTGATACCCACCCAGCGATGCCCACCCAGCAATGCCCACCCACCAATGCCCACCCAGCAATACCCACCCACCAATGCCCACCCACCGATGCCCACCCAGCAATGCCCACCCAGTGATACCCACCCAGTGATACCCACTCAGCAATGCCCACCCAGTGATACCCACCCAGTGATGATGCCCACCCACTGATGCCAATCCAGCAATGCCCACCCAGCAATGCCCACCCAGCAATACCCACCCACCTATGCCCACCCACCAATGCCCACCCAGCAATACCCACCCAGCAATACCCACCCACCGATGCCCACCCACTGATGCCCACCCAGCAATACCCACCCAGCAATACCCACCCAGCAATACCCACCCACCGATGCCCACCCACAGATGCCCACCCACCGATGCCCACCCAGTGCCTGCATCCCTCATGCCCACAGCGCTTTGGGTTTGCTCCGGGAGGTCAGAAACCCGGAGGTGTTTGCAAACACCACGGGGGTTGGCTGCAGAAATCCTCGCCTTCTCCGACCGGCAGCGTCTCGGGGAGGCGCGGGGTGGCAGCTCAGCACCATCTGACGGGAGCAGGTAGGGACCGGCCGCTTTGGCGGAGAAGTATCTGCCCACAAAGCACAGCACCCGCAGGAAGAGAAGCTTTGATGGGTGCAGGGACAGTGCTGGAGCTGGTCGGATGTCTCCATCGTGACGATGGGGAGCTGCAGCAGAGGCAGAGACCTCTTTGCTTGAGGCTGGTGGAGAAACCTGCTGAGAAACCTCTTCAAGAGGTGGCATGAAAGCCAAGGCTCGGCGCTTCGGGATCCTCTGCCTTCAGCACCTCTGGACCTGCTGCCCGTTTTCATGGCATCCACCCGAAGGTCTCGTCCTCCTGACATCTGTGTGATGTCCCTCACCCCGGGTGGGGTCCTGTAGCCCTCGGGTGCTTATGAAACCGAGCCAGAAATCCCTCAGGACCTCAAGGCACCAATCCAGCCCTCCTGGGTGCTTCCAAGCAAAAGCAAGCAGGGATTTATATGAACACCCCCCCCCCCAAAAAAAAAAAACCCAAACCAACCCAAAACCAACCCCCAAACCTGAGTATTTTTAATGAAATGCATCAAAACATTTCAGAAGCAGAGGGAGCGTTCCATCAGGCTGTTTAAATTTCTCGGCATTTGTGAAACTCCCGGGACTGCACGCGCTGAGAGGAGGAACCGTGTCTCCTAGGGAGAGAGCCGAGCTGCCGTCTGCAGAAGGACTCTCAGAACCTGCTCGAGGAGAAAATAGCACCAGGCAAAGTGGAGCAGAGAAAAAAAAAACCCCACATCTTTTACACACTGGGAAGAACATTTGGATAGGGAAGAGCGCCAGGCATCACGCTGGCCGCGCAGAGGGATTCACAGGGGGGCGAGAGCGGGTTGGATGCTGGGAATACGCAGAGGCGGTGGTCCCTGCCCCGCATCTGGGGATGGATGGTTCCTTCTGCCGGGCATCGCACCCAGATCTGCTCTGATCTTCTCAGCTGCCTCTGGCTGGGGGCCGTCGCCAGACAAACCCACCTCTTGGGAATAGGAGAGCCTGGGATAAACAACCACGGGACCCAGCTTTTCCGGGAAGGAGCGGATTCCCCGTAGATGTCTTCGTGCCAAGATGATGTGGAAAGGCGGCTCCGTCACACGGGGGTTAGCAGGCTCGATGGGTGTTGCACGGCCCGTACGCAGCACCCGCCTTGCTCCCCTGCGCCCATCGCCGCCGCTGCAGGGTGTAGGGACCGGTTTGGCATCCGCGTGGGTGTCCGGGCACATCCCCTGCATCGTGGACTCGAGGTCAGCCTGAGGTCTTGGGCTCTAGAAAGTCTGCGAGAAGCGACAGCAGAGAGCAGGGCAGCGCCAGTCCTCCTGCGCAGTCCACACCTCCGCCGGACCCAGAAACTGAGAAAGACTGAAAGTGGCAGATCCCCCCCCAAAGGAGTGCAGGATGTGCTCCAAAACCCCAGGTGACCTCAGCCAGAGAATGAAAACGCCATTAAACCTGAGACTCAGGGTGGAAACAGGGATTAGATTAAAGTGATGGTCCTTAAAATAATCTCAAATTAGTCCTGGCTCTGCTGTCAGCTCTTGGGATAAAATTTGGGCAAGTCATCACAGGTCTGGGCCTCAGTTTCCCCCTCCGGACAGTGCAGGCAGGGGATCTCACGTAATTGATACGATACACTGCCTGTTTCTCCAGACCACGGGGATACTAATCCTCGTGAATTTGACAGGAACTGATGTGATTTGCGTGCTAATCTCTTAATATCTATCGCTGCTCTTGAAGTCCCAGCTGGCGGGTTCACGAAGGAGCAGGGGAGTAACCGCACACCCACGCTGCTTTTAAAGCACGTTTCTCCCCTCTGCCCACAAAAAGTGACCCTGGAGGGATGGAGATCCACAGGGCTAGTGAAGAGCAACCAAAATAGCTCCTTTTGGTGGAAAAATCTCCTTACACGAAGCCTAGGTACCGGTTCGGGGGGGTGGGGTGGGTGGGTACCGCTGTGCAGCACATGGAGGATGCAGGTACCTGCGGGGGGATGCTGCGAAGTCTGTGGACCCCAGAGATGCTGCTGGGTTCCCCAGACTAACATCAGGGTGGCTGATGTGGCCAAGGACGAGAGTAAGAGCAGGGCAAGTATATGCAAAAGTTTCCTGAGGCCTTTCCTGGCCTCTGCCCATGTGATGCTCAGGGATGTCCTGAGCTACCGATGTGTACATGAAAATGCTGCCCTTGAGCCATGTGAACTTTTAGCATCCACGACATCCTGAGGCAAGAAGTTTTGCTCCTCACCTTCACCTGCGGGATGATCTCCTCCCGCTCTTTGTTCAGGACCTGGCTCCTGTTAGCTTCGCCTGATGTCTCTAGTGCTTGCCTTGGAAGGAGCTGAAATGCTTAAATATCTTTAAAAGTCCAGGCTGTTCTCGCTCCTTCTTCATCCCCTCCCCTTGTGGCAGGAGATGTGGGGGTTCGTAGCAGTCAAAGCCTGCTCTGACCCTGATTCAGTGTAGGACGGATGCTTTTCCCTAGGGTCGCTCCTGGGAGCGCAGCTCCAGTGCACCAGGTCTTTGGTTGATCAGCCCCGACTGGAGAGCACGGCCGGGGCTGGCACTGGAGCAGCTATTGCCCTTCTCCAGCCACTCTGCCACCGTCCCTGCTCACCCTGACAGCCCAGGGAGGCCCAGGGCAGGAGAACCTGGTGTGGCCGTGGGGCACAAACCGGCTCGATGTCCTGCAAGCCTGAATGGACAATGCAGCGGCAACTCCAGCCCGGCCAAGACAAGCTCCGGCGTTGCTCGGTGCTGCACACGTGCAAAGGGCTGGGTGTTCAGCAAGACTCCCAGAAGGAAGCTGTGCTAATTCAGGAGGTGACAGCATGGGCGCAAGCATGGAGCGGTGCTGCAGGCACCTGGGAGGCTCCAGCTCCTCCACTGCAGCCCTGCCTGGGAGCGGGCTGGGGCCCGGGGCAGGTTCAAGCTGGGGGCACACCCGTGTGGGGTGGCCAGGGGCTCAGCATCCCCTCCCTGCTCCTGGCCCCAGCTGAGCAATGCAGTGGGCAGCATCCTGCAGCCAGCAGCTCCACGCTGCCTGGATGGCCTGGGCAGGGAGCTCTCGGGGCGGGGGGGGGGGCACAGCCACCCCGGTATTACCTGGGCTGGGACCTGTTTGCAGGAGTGTACTGCCCTGGCAGGGACCTGCTTGTGGGCCAGTGCTGCTTGACATTGCTCGATGCCACCCAGTGCCCCCGGTGAAGGAACCCGCCAGCGGGTCAGGTGCTGCCCAGCACCCCTGGGGCAGGGACCTGTGAGACCAGTGCTCCCCAGTATCCCTGGGGCAGGGACCTGTGGGTCGGGTGCTGCCCAGCACCCCTGGGGCAGGGACCTCCCTGTGGGCCAGTGCTGCCCCACACTGCCCGGTGCCCCCGGGGAAGGAAGCTGCTTGCGGGAGCGCGGGGCGGGCAGGGCCAGCGTGTGCCTCGCTAGACAAAGGCGGCGGCCCCTCGGAGCGGCGCGGCGCGGCGGGCGAGGCCGGGCGCGACCCGCGGCGGGCGGCGGCGGGCGGCAGGTGCGGACCCCTTCGGCCCCTCCGCGGGAGCGGCTCGGCCCCCGCCCAGCCCCGCGGAGCCGCAGCGGCGCCGTCAATCAGCGGCGCCCCCCCCACCCCCCCCCTCCGCCCTCCCCTCCCGCACGCCTCGGCGCGCTGCATCGGGCTCGGTGACAGCGGCGGGTTGGAGACACCCTCGCCGAACGCGGCGGGAGGTTCCGCTCCCAGCCGGCACCGAGAGCCGGGTTCAGCGGCGGCTCCTCGCTGTCCGCAACCCGCCGGCAGTCCTCGCCGAGCCCCCGCCGCCCGCCTGGCAGGGCTGCCGAAGCATGCGGAGCCATGGGCCAGGGCTGCGGACACTCCATCCTCTGCCGGAGCCAGCCGTACCAGGCGGCCGCGTCTGACCTGTGAGTCCCCTCCCGGCGGCACCGGGGATGGAGGGGAGGGGGGGACCGCGCCGAGAGGGAGGGATGCTCCGGGGGTGATGCCGGGTGAAGGAGTGAGGGAGCCATTGGGGAGAGGGGAGGCAGGAAAAAGTTCCTCCTGCCTGCCAACTGGCGGGGAGGGGGTGGTGGGGGAATGACAAGCGGCTGCGACCTGCCCCCCCCCCCCCCATTTCCCCGGCAGCCACCTCTGTTAGCCCAGGGCAGGTCATCGCTGGCTGAAGGGCTCAGTGCCGGAGGGCTGATGTGAACAGCGTCTCCCCGTTTCCCTCGCCACCCGAGCCCCACGGCGATTTCCTGCGGGGGTGAAAGGCTCCTGGTCTCCCGGTGGGCTGGGGGGCCCCGGGTGACTTTGTGAAATGCAGGTCAGGCCTCTGAATCGTGGTTTCGGCAGCTCCACGCGGGGCGAGAGAAGCTACCCCCCGCACACCCACCCACCCACGCAACAGGTCTGGGGGTCCTGGTGTTGCCTGCGCCTGTTGGCATGCAGCGAGGTGGGGAAGGGGCTCCGGGAATCACGGGGATCTCGTTCTGCGATGCAGGCACGAGGGGCTTTGCGTGCGAGTGAGGGGTGACCTTGCTGAGGGATGACAGTGCTCCCTGGAAGCGCTGAAGGGTGATGCTCCGGAGAGCCCACGTGGGCAGAGGGGCCGAGCTGGCTAACGGGAAGCATGCGGTGCCTGAATTCCCATCGCCCACGGGCTCAGCTAGGGATGGCGGAGACCCCCGGCTCTGCGCGCGCGCGCGTGTGTAGCGCTCACGAGGCTCCACAGCTGCTGGGTTGCAGGCTGTGCACAGACGATTCGCAATACGTGGGTGCTCTGCCTCCCGGGTACCGAGAGATCTTGGGTGCTCCCGATCCCTTGCCCCTCCCCTCGGTGGCTGCTGGGATCAGACCCCACGTTGCGGAGGGGTGAGCCGATCCGGCGGGGAAGGGATGCGGGTGTAAGGGGACGAGGAGGAAGGCTGCTCACTGCTTGGATTCCTTTGTCTGGCGGTGCCAGCTCCATGTGCTCAGGCATGGGCCGAACTGCCTGGCTCGGCAGCCTGCGCCGGGACCACCGCTCCCAGGAGCCGCCTCGCCGTGCGCGGATGTGCCCAGGAGCAGCCTCAGGTCTCCTGGAGCGGGTGCTTGAGGTGATTACAGAACCATCGGGGCGCGAGGGAACCTGCCGCCCGTTCCTGCCCCAGCCCCACGTTTCCCTCCGGCATCACCAGGTTTTCGCACCTTCACGAGGTGACCTTCAGCTGAAGAAGTTTGCCTCTCTCTACAAAATCTGTCCTGCCTACACGTGCTGTGGGGCTTAGACCCCCCTTCCAGAGGCACCCCTACGCTGCCGTGGGTGCTGGGTCCACCCTCCTCTGCGGGCGGCATCCTTCCCCCTCCCCGGCTCTCCTGGCTGGCTCTCTGGTGCTCGCTTTGTTCCCTGCAGAGATCCTTTCATGCTGCCGCCAGAACATGTGCCCATGTCCTTTTCTTTAAGCAAAACACACAAAGGTCTTGAAATGCCATGCTATCTCCACGTTTCCTCCGGCTGGAACGCCTCTGCTGACTTGCAGCTGCTGTTTAATGGCTTTTAAGAAAGGTAGATGCTATAGAAACTTAGTGCAGCCAGAGCGGCTGCGCCCCTCGAGCCGCCCAGGGCAGGAGAGGCAGGAACGGTGAGCCAAGATGCTTCCCCTTTTTACCCAGGACATCACCTCACGTCCTTCCTAGGAGATGTTTGTCCCTGTTCCTGTACACCCCGGGGGATGCATAGAGGTGGAAAAGCATCCCGAAAGCTTTCGGACGATGCCCTTGCCCGTGCAGCCAGCTGCCCCTTCAGCACTCGGCTGCGGGGTGATGCTGCCTGCTCTCTGCCTCTGCTCCAGCCCCGCGTTGTTTAGCGCTGGCTTGGCTTGCGCGCTGCCAGCAGAACCCGGCGATGCCGATGCCCGCCCTCGCAGAGTGCTGCTGCCAGGCTGGGGATGCTGCGTGGGGCCGAGATCCATCGGTGGGCCAGGTCTCCCACGTGCGTGGTTGATGAGCTCTGATTTATCGCAGGGGAGCGTCGGGTGGCAGCCAGTCAAGTGCCATTTTGTGTTATCCAGGTCACGTTTTAACCCATTTCCTCCTCTTTTTTTCCCCGGTGGGAAGTGTGTTCCCAGGCGGGCGGCTCCTGACCCGGTTAGCGGCGGGGTGGGATGCCAGGGTACCCGGAGCTGCTGCTCTCGCGGCAGCCGACAGCAGCCGGGGCTGGGGGAGAAGCAGCCGAGCTCTGCGGATTGAAAACGCGGAGGAGGAGACGATGCTCTGAGCATCCCTGCAGGGAAGGACCCGGCTCAGCGGAGGCTGGGAAGAGGTCAGGGCTTCCTTCAGGGAGCAGGCAGCCCTGCCTGCTCCTCGTCCAGCTCTCTCCGCTGCCTGGTTCGCTTCTGGCAGTTGCCTGGCAGGAGCAGACACAGGGATGTGTGAACCGGCCGAGTGTCACCACGCTCAGCGCTGGCCCAGTGACGGGGTCGGTGCCAGGCGCGCGATGGAGGAGGGACCGTGGCTGCTGCCGCAGCTGGGACAAGGGGCTCTGTCCTGCCCGGGGCACGGCCAGCTGAGCGGGCGCTGGCACAGGGAGGGACCCGGTGTCCCAGGAGGGGACAAGGATGGTCCTGAGGTGTCTTTGCAGGGCTGCGTTAGGCTCCGTGCTGGTTATTCCAGGTCGATGCCAGGACCCGGACGGTGTGTCCCCATCGAGGCTTGTGCAAGGGCGATGTGTAATGCACCATCCCCTTTTTACCTCCCTGGGAGCCTCTTCCTCCGGGGTCCTGGCCCGGGGGGTGCCCAGGGGAGGGGCTGCAGGCATGAGGTGACACTCGTGATGCTGCTGATGTCCCTACCTGTCACTGCCTGCGTGGCCCCCACACACACATCAGCAGGAGCCCCCGGTCCCTCCCCACCTCGTGCATCCTCACCGTTACTCCCCGCTCCTCTCCCGGAGCACGGCCCGAAGCGCAGCGCTGGCGGCAGGGGGGTGGCATCTGTGGGGGTTGGACTAGGTGACCTTTAAAGGTCCCTTCCGACCCAAACCGTGATTCTGTGGCTTGCTCCGGTGGCGTTAACTCTGCAGGTACCCAGGAAGCAATGCCGGCTGGGACACGGAGGGCACAAGCCGCCTGGCAAAGCGTTTCGGGTGCCTTTTGGAGGTCTCTGAGCACCTGCGAAGCCGAGGAGAGGCTGCCAAGCTGCCGCAGCCCGCCCCGAACCTCTGCCTCGTGGTTATTGCCCGTCCCCAGGTTGCATGTTTAAAGTGCCGCAGAAAATACCGACTCCATCGCCCCGTCCGGCGTAGCCGGGGTGGCTGTGTTCCTCACCGGGCACCCGCTTACCGGGGCCGAGGGGTTCGGTGGGGTTCGGGCAGCCTGGTCCCCGTTGCTGGGTTCCTCGGGCCCTGCACGCGGCTGCGTGCGATGTTCTGCAGGGTGGTGCGGAGCCTCAGGCTGTCCGTGCCTCCGCCTTTCGCACAGCCTGCTGCTGGGGGGTGTCTGGGGCACTTCAGCATCACCCGCCCGCGTGGGCACCCGGCCCTGGAGCTCGGAGGTGCCTTGCAGAGAGGATGGACAGGAAGCTCCTGGCACCCTGCACATCTCTGTGCCCGGGGAGGTCCCCTGGGTGGGCCAGGAGCTTCCTCTCCGTTGCCCCGGGACATCCCCCTGAGCATCCCCAGCTTCGGAGCAGCGAGTGGTTTTACCGTGTCGGGGAGTTAACCTCCGGTGCTAGTGCAGATGCAGGCAATCAGGCCGGCCCCTGCTCCGCCGGGCAGGCTGGCACACCGCGGCCCGGGGCGGCACCACCGGCGGCTCGGCCGGCGAGGGGCTGCATCGTCTCCAGCCGAGCCCCCCGGGATCCGCGCTGCTCCATCAGCTCCGGGAGGACGAGCATCCATGCGGGGCGGGCAGCCAGCTCTCCGGCAGCTCCTCCGTGGGGGATGCAGGATTCCCCGGGGCAGGGGTGGATGCGGCAGCCCTTTCTGGGAATCCCTCCTGCCTCCCGCTCTCCTCCGACCCCGGTCCCTGCTTTCGCTTTTGTCTCCTTCCCGGCTCCCACGTGGCTCGCCGAGAGCTGCGCTGGGCTGCGGCCAGAAATGCAGGCAGGGCCCGGAGCTGCCTGGGACTTTCTGTCTGTCCAGCTTTCTCCTGCAAAAGGCTGAGCTGTCTTCCTTAATGGATGGGCCTGTCTGGAGGGGGGAGCGAGGGGGATGGAGGGCGCCGGGAGATGCTTTGTCTGCTGCTGTGGCTCCGTCGGCACGGCACCGGGCGGGGGGGGGGGTTAGGTGATGGAGAGCCGGCAGAGCGCAGGCAGCGGGCAGCCTGGCAGCTCGCATCCCCCCCCCGTCGAGGTGTTGAGGGTGGGTGGGGGTCTCGCCTGCCTTGCAATGGGTGACGACCCCACGATTTGCTGCTTTGGGGGGTTGGAGCCTGGGTCAGGGGTCTCCGGCTGGTCCTCGGGCAGCCGTTCCCCGTCGATGGTGGTCCCCGACGTTGTGGCATCCCCAGGCAGCAGGAAGGTGTCCCCAAACCTTGTCACCCACGCAGCATCCTCAGGGGACGGACTAGCTCAGCAGCTTGTGGGACTCCCCGAGTGTCGGCTCAGAAATGTCCCCCCGTGGGGGCCGGTTATTTGGCAGCAGCAGCCCTTGGTCCCGCTCCCGTCCCCAAATCCTGCGCCCTGCCTGCCCTGGCACGGTCTGGCAGAGCCCTGCCTGCAACGCCAGCGTGGGGAGGCAGAGGGGAAAGGATGACTTGAGAGCTTGCAGGGAGCATTTTGGGTGGGTTCAAGCCTTCTGGGTCTTTGTCAGCCTGTGTTTTCTGTAACAAATCAAATAGGAAAAGGAGGTGGTTTCAGATGGGTGCATTTCCCACAGGAAATATTAAAACCTGATTTTTTTGGCTGGGGCTGGGGGGGGGGGTGGGGGTCAGGGCTTGGCCCGGGCGTTGCGGCTGGCGAGGACGGCTTCGCAGCGTGTTTCGGCATCCCCGAAGCCCTCTGCTCGCCAGATGCGCTGGAGGACCGCTGCGCCCGAGGAGGGAAAAGGCAAACGGCAGCTGCCGGTGCAGCCCCGTCACAGAAGTGATGACTTAGCCAGAAAGCCTCCCCTGCCTTGTAATCGCTTCCCAGCCCCTTCCCAGTTCGGTGACTCAGAAGACACGGAGGAGCTATTTATAATGAGCATTTGAAAGGCTAAGACGGGCGGAGGGCTGCTTTTCCCCTCCTCTTCCCTTGAGCTGTTCTGGCCAAATGCGGCTGCGCTCCCCATGGCCGCGGGCAGATGTGGCCCCGGGGCAGGCGGCTCCGGCGGGGGACCCGTCCCCGCTCCCCTGAGGTTCAGGGTCTGGTCGCTACGGGGTGAAGATGCTGATGCTCCCCTCTGCAAAGCCTCCGTGCAAACCCCTCCTCGCTGCCGGGCACCCCGAACCTCGCCCCATTGCAGCAGAGCCCTCGTGCTCCTGCCTGCGGGGGCAAGGTACAGGCAGGGCTGCCGGAACCGGCTCCTGCCAGGGGAATCCGGGGAGCCGTAGCCCCGGGGCACGAGCCCTGGCTGGCCTGGACGGCACCCAGCCTGGCTCCCGCGGCAAGCAGCCCTGCCAAGCGGTGGGATCGATCCGGCCGCTGAGGATGTCACGCTGATGGAGCTGGCGTGGGCTTGGGGACGAGGGGATGCGCCGTTTCTAGCCGGAGCCTCTGCTCCCCTCCGGGTGGAACTGGGGTGTCGGGATGGCTTCGCAGCACGTTCCCGGCTGGGGTTTATTCTCTGCGAGGGGATAACGGCGGGGCTGCCCCGTGCCCCTGGTCCCGCGGCCAGGATGGCTCCGCACCCCTGTCCTTGAGCCACTGCTCCGCTGGAGCCCGGCTGGAAGGACACAAGCCATGGCTGCTGCCGCGTTTTTCACCGCTTTCCAGAAAATGGGGCCTTTTCCCATTTTTTTACTATCGGTAAGACAGCCAGGCCGATGGCAGCATCCTTCCCGTGTGGAAAAAGCAGGTGGAAGCCGCGAAGGCTTTAAATAAGAAATCAGGGTCGGGCAAGGCGGCTCCGGCAATGGGGAGAGGCGTCAGTACCAGCAAAGCGTCTCCTGTCCTGGCTCGAGCGGGGCGACGATGCACCCCCTAATGATTTTATTATCAGCTGCTCCAGGCAAGAAATCTCTGCCCTGTCACCGCCACGGAGCCGGGAGCTCCTGCTGCCGGCCGGGCTGCGGCTGCCGGCCACCGGCCACGGGACCCGCGGCTTAGCGGGGGCCGGGGGGCTCGTTGGTCCTGAGCGTGATCATCCCGGGGAGCTGCGGGACGTGGGGATCCCCCCCCTCCCCGGTCCTTCTGCAGCATCTGGGGGTTCTGCTCAGGCGGGAAGTTGGGGTGCGGGGCTGCTCCGGGCTGCGGCTCTGCTGGGCTTGGCCTCCCTCCGGCTGCTGTGCGGCTAGGGCCAAGGTTAAGGCTAAGGCTAAGGCTGTGCTTAGGGTTAGGGTTAGAGTTAGGGTTAGGGTTAAGGCTAAGGTTAGGTTTAGGGTTAGGGTTAAGGTTAGGGTTATGGTCAAGGCTAGGGCTAAGGTTAGGGTTAGGGCTAGGGCTAAGGTTAGGGTTATGCTCAGGGCTAAGGCTAGGGCTGAGATTAGGATTAGAGTTAGGATTAGGGTTAGGGCTAAGGTTAGGGTTACGGTTAGGGCTAGGGCTAGGGTTAGGGTGATGGTTAAGGCTAAGGTTAGGTTCAGGGTTAGGGCTAGGGCTAAGGTTAGGTTTAGGGTTGGGGTGAGGGCTAAGGTTAGGGTTATGGTTAGGGCTAGGCCTAATCTTAGGGTGAGGCTTAGAGTTAGGGTTAGAACTATGGATGAGGTTAGAGTTAGGGTTAGAGTTAGGGTTAGGGTTAAGGCTAAGGTTAGGTTTAGAATTAGAGTTAGGGCTAAGGTTAGGTTTAGGGCTAGGGCTAGGTCTAAGGTTAGGGTTAGGATTAGGGATAGGACTAGAACTAGGTTTAGGGCTAGGGCTAGGGTTAGGGTTAGGGCTAGGGCTAGGGCTGGCTTTCCCAGGACGGGGACCTGGGCACCCTCGCTCTGCTCCCTCAGCACAGCAGGCTGCCTGGCAGTGCGGCCCCGGGGGTCTCCCCGTGCTCCCCCCCGCCTGAGCTGGCGCACGGCTGGGCCCTGCCGCCGTGGGTGGCTTCGTCTCCCACCCTTCCCGGCTTCACCCGGGGAGTGGGACCGACGCTGCGTCAGCAAACGCTCGTGGGTGAAACCCCCGAAACTCGAGTGTTTTGCTAAAGCTGGGGCTGGGCTGGGGGCACTGTGCAGCCGGGCGGGGGGGGCAAAGCAGATCTCAAGGTGGGAGAAGTTGCGGCGAGCCCACGGGTTGGCTGTGGGGTCGTCTCGGCGTCAGACGCCAGGGTGATGGGCACCTGGGCACGCTGCGTTTACTCGCAGAGGGTTCTGGTTGCTCCAGCCCGTGCCTGCAGCCGCCCACAGCAACGGCAGAGCCCTGCGGCTGCGTGCCTGCACCGGCCCCTCTCCCCATGGCCTCCCGCGGCTGCCTTCGGCTGCGGGGCATCCCAGGGGTCCCTCGGGAGGGAGAGGGTTGGGGCAGGCTCAGCGGTGTGAGCCAGGAGCGTCATGACCTTTGTTAATTAAATTTTTGCTCTTTTATTTCCCCTTGGTCCCCTCCAGTGCTCTGCACCGTCGGAGGCTTGGGCTCCTCCAGCGGAGCGCCGCAGTCTGTTAATTATGGGGTTTCTCACGAGCCTGGTATCGCCTGCCCGCGCCGCGGGCGCTGCCGCCCTGCCGTACCCCCGGGACGGGGTGTTTGGGCTGGGTCTGGCTGTGCAGCCACCCCTCACAGAGAAGCCGTGAGATGCTGGCGGGGGGGAGTTTATGTGGGGGATGCTCGAGGTCAGCCGGGCTCCTGCCCCAAAGGAAACCCCAGCCCAGCTGCTGAGGGTCGAGCATCCCCCAAAATAAGCACTAAGGTGCCCTTCGGGTGCTGGTTTCCCTTGGCCAGCCCCGGGGTGCGGAGCGGAGGCGGCTGCAGACCCAAGCAAGCACCCGCTCCGGAGGATGCTGCGGGAAAAGGGGCTGCCGGCGGTGGGAGCCCCAGGGGGGCTCGGGGAGGGGCCGATGGGGCTGGGGGGGGGGGGGGGGTGCGGGCTGTCCCCAGGCAAATGACACCCCTGGGCACGGCCTCCCTGCCAGGCACCCGTCTCCCATCCTGCCCCCGCCAGATGGATGGGATACCCCAGGGCTGCCCGCAGCCCCCGGGGAGCACCGGGGCAGGATACGTGCCGCGCTGTGCCGCGGGCTGGCTGGGAGGGGGCACCGGTGCCCTCCCTAACCCTGGGAGCTGCGTGAACCGCGTCAGGGCAGCGGTGGGGACACGTCCTTGGGCCCCCCCGCCCCGGCTCCAGCCGTGATCGTCACCCCCTCTTTGCGGAGCCGGAGCAGGCTGTCCCGCTGCACCGCTCCCGTGGGAATGCGGGGAGGGAAAGGGGGTCTCTTCCCCCCGGGGAATAGCGTGGGAGCCGGTTCCCGGGGCGCGTGGGTGGGCTGCGGCCGCGGCTGTTGCGGTGAGGATGGAGGGGCTCTGCGGAGGCGGAGGCTTGGCAGGGGCCCGCGGCGCTGCTGGGGACCCCCCCACCCCGCGGTGCTGGCAGGGAGATGGGACAGCAGGTCCGTGGGCTGGCAGCCCGCAGCTCCACCAGAAGCGCAGAGTCAGGCGCGCTCGTGCATCACTCGTGCATCGCTCGTGCATCGCTCGTGCATCGCTCGTGCATCGGAGCTGGGAGTGCGATGGGGAGCAAACCCCCGGCCGTGCCCCCCACTCCCCTCCCTCCGTCCCTCCCGCAGCCCCCAAATCTGCGGGCGCAGCAGCGGGGCACGGTGCTGCCAAGAGGACCTGAGGTGCTGCCCCGGGACCCCGTCTCATCCCTCCCCGCTCCGTCCTCCCCTGCGCCCCTCGGTCGGATCCTGGCACCGCAGCGAACCGGACCCTGCGATGGGGACCCCCCCGAAGGGAAGGGGATGGGGACACTTGGCGGGTGGCACCCGGCTGCCAGCGCCCTGGCCGGGCACGGCACGGCAGAGAGAGCTGAAAAGCCATTAATTCATGGAAAGGGCAATCCAGCATTAGCAGCCTGACCCGCTCCAGCGCCGGCCGCACCGACAGCAGGATTTGGCCTCCCTGCCGAAGCTGATTGAAGAGCCGGTGCCGAGGGGGGGTTGGCAGCACCAGGGACCATCACGGAAGGATGCGGCATCTCCGTGCCCATCCCGGGGTCGAGCTGCCCGCCTTCCCGGCCTTCCCATCGGTGTCAGGACCCGTGTCCCCCCTGCAAGGGACAGCTGGGGACGGCACCGGTGCCCCACCAAGGGAGGGGTCTGTCCCTTGCCACCGCTGCCCCCGTCACCCCCCGAGAGAGACGGAGAGGAGAGAGAGCCAGGGGAAAGCGTCTGCCCCTTGCGTAGGAGGCTTGGTCAGACATAAAACCCGCTTCGTCGCTTGATTAAGGAGCAAGATGCGCTGCCATCCCCGGGGCGTTGTGGCGGCCGGTGGTACACCCCTGGTCCCGGGGGGGGGCGAGCGTGTCCCTGCACCCCTCTAGCAGCCCCGTTCCCCCGCTGACGCCTGTGCCAGCCCTGGTACCTGCATCCCCCATCCCCAAAGCCACGAGCATCGTTTAGCCACATCCTTTCCCTTCCCTGCCCTGACGGTCCAGATCCCCGGGCTTGCTCTTGCCGGTATTAATATTTTGTGTTTGCGCGGTGCCCGCGAGGGGAACGTGCTGCATTTATTTCCCCGTCGTTGAGACCTGGCTCATTCTGGAGGGAAGCTGGCCCGGTGAGCGGCTGCCGCTGGCACCGTGGTGGCACATGGAGGTTTCGGTGAGAAATCCGGGGTGTTGCAACCCGGGAGAGGATCCCTGCTCCGGGAGGGGCATCCCCCAGGGAGGGATGGGGCGTGGACGGCAGCGGTGGGATCCTGGGGTCCTGCTCCATTCCCATGGCATTTTGCTGATGGCAGCAGCTGGAGGGGACCCCGGACCCCCCAAATGTGGGGTTGAGCCCGGTTCGGTGCTGGGCAGGGATGAGCAGGATGAGGAGGGGGCTTGGGGAAGGGGAAAAAAGCCAGGAAAGGGCTAAACCCGCCGCCAGTGCTGAGAAGATAACGCACACACACTAGAACACCACCTCCGGCTGCTTTTTTTTTTTTTTTCTTTTTTTTCCCCTGGTTATCAACTAAACCTACTAATTGAAAGATGAGTTGGCAGAGTCTGTAACGCTGCATTTATCCAAGGACAAATCCCCAGAGATTCGGGGTAACCGTGTGTTTCCTCCACTCCCCCCTCACCGCACCCGGCGCTGCTCCTGCCTGGTTCGGTGCCGGGGCTGCGGCGTGGGCACAGATCCCTCGGGGTGCCGGTGCCCTCGCTTGGAGGTCCCCAAGGCGGTGGCACTTGGGTTTTCCTCTCCTCCCTGCTCCGGTGCTGCCATGCAAAGCTCCTCGTGTCACCCGACATTCCTGGTGTCTCCCCTTGGGGACGATTTGCCGGGGGCTCAGGGCTATCGTCCTGCTTCCAGCGAGCTGGGTCCTGGCGTCTTGGGGTGCCATGCAGTGGGGATGGGGATTTGCAGGCAGGCAGGCAGGGCTGCCATGCAATGGGGATGGGGATTTGCAGGCAGGCAGGCAGGGCTGCCATGCAATGGGGATGGGGATTTGCAGGCAGGGCTGCCATGCAGTGGGGATGGGGATTTGCAGGCAGGGCTGCCATGCAGTGGGGATATGGATTTGCAGGCAGGCAGGCAGGGCTGCCATGCAGTGGGGATATGGATTTGCAGGCAGGCAGGCAGGGCTGCCATGCAATGGGGATGGGGATTTGCAGGCAGGCAGGCAGGGCTGCCATGCAGTGGGGATATGGATTTGCAGGCAGGGCTGCCATGCAGTGGGGATGGGGATTTGCAGGCAGGGCTGCCATGCAGTGGGGATGGGGATTTGCAGGCAGGGCTGCCATGCAGTGGGGATGGGGATGTGCAGGCAGGCAGGCAGGGCTGCCATGCAATGGGGATATGGATTTGCAGGCAGGCAGGCAGGGCTGCCATGCAATGGGGATGGGGATTTGCAGGCAGGCAGGCAGGGCTGCCATGCAATGGGGATATGGATTTGCAGGCAGGGCTGCCATGCAGTGGGGATGGGGATTTGCAGGCAGGCAGGCAGGGCTGCCATGCAGTGGGGATATGGATGTGCAGGCAGGGCTGCCATGCAATGGGGATATGGATTTGCAGGCAGGGCTGCCATGCAATGGGGATGGGGATTTGCAGGCAGGCAGGCAGGGCTGCCATGCAGTGGGGATATGGATTTGCAGGCAGGCAGGCAGGGCTGCCGTGCAGTGGGGATATGGATTTGCAGGCAGGCAGGCAGGGCTGCCAGGCTTTCCAGCCCCGTCAGGCAGGGCTGGGCTGCATTCCTGTGGCTCCTCGAAGCCCCAGGGAGCTGCTCTTCCAGCCTGGCAGCACAGGCAGCTGCCTGCGCAGGACCTAACGCTTAAGGGCTAGACCCGGGGAAGCGCGTTTGCCGTGCAAACAGAGCTCAACGCTCCTGCAGACTTATCGAAGGCACTTAGGGCTCGATGCGTTTGTTAAGCAAATAAATCGCACCCGGCAAGGCTTTGGTGCCACCGTTCCCCTTCCCTCCCGCGCTCCTGCCAGCTGGCGTGTCACCGCCCTGCATCCTGCAGCACCTGCCCATTAATATGCAGGCTCGTAATTACCCGGAGCTGACGACGGCTCCAAATTAAACACGGGCGCTCGGCAGCCACCCCTGCCCATCCTGCCCGCGGATGCCACGGAGGTGCTTAACCACGGGGCGCCCTATGTCGCGATCCGTCCCTCGGATGCGCACGATGAAATTCTCCAGCTTCAGGCTCGGCGATTGCAGTAAACAGGCAATTTTCTGCCGCCGCTTGAGGTTGGGGAAGATGAAACGCGAGTCGGCAGGTGCCAGCGTGGGAGGCTGCCTGCCTCCGCGTGCTCTTCGCCGCTGAAGGATGGGGGAGAGGTGTCCCAGGTGTGCAGGGACCCCGGAGCTCCCCGCCGATGCCTCCTGCTCCGCCAGCCCCAAACACCCCGATTTTGCTGCTCCCTCTGCTCCAGGCTCTCCCGTGTCCCCTCAGCATCTCCCCTCTGACCCACCCCCGTCCTCGTCCCGCCGTCGCAGACGCGATCTCCCGCGTTGCCTTTGCCCGGAGGCCGAGTTACCGGATCCCGGCCAGCCCGCGGGTCCATCTGGCCGGCGTGCCGGTGCTCCGGCTGTCGTGCTCCTCTGCTTCCCATTTATTCCTCCCTTCCAGATACGGTCTCGAGCCTTGGCCGCCTGCGGCGCGGGGCCTCCCATCCCGCTCCCTCCTCTGCCTCGCTCACGCTGGCCTCTCCCTCCGCCGCCCTTTGCCTGGGTGCCGGTGCCCACCCCAGGCTGTGCACCCCCCCCCCCATTGCAGCTGGGGTGATGCCCACCCTGCCCCGTGCCGCCGCACGCTCCCTGGGGAGCCTCTCGCAGCGAGGGGGGGATTTGCCCCCCGCTCGCCCGTCCCTCGGGTGCTGGCGGCATCGCCTGCCGTTTGCCGTCGCACCCGAAGATCTTCGTGCCGAGATGCGGCTGTGGGTACCGATCTGCCCTGCCCTCTGAGCATCCTCTGCGACGAGCCCCAGCTCGCCCCCGTGCCCTGCCCGAGACCGCTGCCTGTGTTTCCCGGCAGAGCCCGGGCAGCTGCCAGCTCTGCAGGCACCGAGGTCACCGTTGTCACCTCCCGTGGGGACACGGGCTCTCGTCCTGCCGAGGACCTCGCTAGCTCCAGGGCTGAGCCGCCCTCCAGGTTTACAGCTCCTCCTCAGTCACCGGAATCACTTGTGCACTTACGGGCCACTAAGTGCTGTAATTACAGATATGCTTTAATTAGCATAATTGTGTTTCTACACAAATAAAACATTTGGTGTAGTTAATTCCTAGTCTGCAGCTCCAAACCCCAGACTTTTCCCCCCACCTCGGTGGCAGGCAGCGGGCAGCTGCCTGCAGTGGGGGCTGGCAGGGGTAGGGGAGCGGGGGTTCCCACCCCCCCGCCGGTAGACCCCCCCCCCAGTCGCAGGGGGCCTGGGCCAGAGCCCCCCATTCACCCCCAGTGCTGAGGTGGGTCCCCTTCCCTGTGGCTTCCCTTTGACTCGTTAGGACACGGCACTGGGCTTGCTGGGACACAGCACTGGGATTTCTGGGACACAACACCGGGTTTTCTGCGGCACCATGCTGGTTTTGCTGGGATGCAACGCTGGGCTTGCTGGGATGCAGCACTGGGCTTGCTAGGATACGGCGCTGGACTTGTTAGGACACGGCACTGGGCTTACTGGGACACAGCGCTGGGCTTGCTGGGTCACCATACTGAGTTTGCTGGGGCACCATACTGGTTTTGCTGGGGCACCATACTGGGCTTGCTGGGATGCAGCACTGGGATTTCTGGGACATGGCACTGGGCTTGCTGGGGCACAGCACTGGGCTTGCTGGATCACCGTACTGGGTTTCCTGGGGCACCATACTGGGCTTGCTGGGATACGGCACTGGGTTTGTTAGGGCATGGCACTGGGCTTGGTGGGACGTGACTCTCGGTTTGTTGGGACACGGCACTGGAATTGCTGGGGACCATACTGGGTTTGCTGGGATGCAACACTGGGATTTCTGGGTCGTGGCGTTGCGTTTGCTGGGACACGGTACTGGGCGTGCTGGGACATGGTACTGGGCATGCTGGGACACGGCACTGGGCGTGCTGGGACATGGTACTGGGCATGGTGGGACACGGCACTGGGCATGCTGGGACACGGCACTGGGCTTGCTGGGATGCAGCGCTGGGATTTCTGGGTCGTGGCGTTGCGTTTGCTGGGACACGGCACTGGGCGTGCTGGGACACGGCACTGGGCATGCTGGGATGTGACACTGGGCGTGCTGGGACACGGTACTGGGTGTGCTGGGACATGGTACTGGGCGTGCTGGGACATGGCACTGGGTGTGCTGGGACGTGACACTGGGCGTGCTGGGACATGGCACTGGGCATGCTGGGATGTGACACTGGGTGTGCTGGGACACGGTACTGGGTGTGCTGGGACGTGACACTGGGCGTGCTGGGACACAGCTGGGGCGCAGGCTCAGCCCTCGGGGCCGTGCTGCTGGGCGCTTGCCGGGGCTGGACACCGCGGATCCGTCCTCTCCAGCCCATCCCGGAGCCTCCTCGGTGCCACCGTCCCCCCCTCCCCGAGCTGGCCCCGGGGTGCTCTGCCCCCCCCCCCCCACACAGCTGGAGCCCCCCGCACCCACAGCCACCCCCCTTAGCAGCACCCCGCAGCCCGCCGGGCTCCCGAAAAGCTTTCGCTGGAGGATGAGGAAGGAGCCGAGGAGCCGGCAGCGGCGGCATCGTCCCGGCCCTTCGCCGGAAAAATGCGGGGAAGAGTTGGGAAAATGGCCGATGCTCGAGCGCCTGCAGGGTTTGCTAAATGCCCTTTTCATTAAAAAAAAAAAAAAAAAGGAAAAAAAATTCCATTTTTCTCCAGCTGAAAATGAAAGTGATTATGTAACGAGCAATAAATTACTTAAAGAGAATGACTCATTAGAGCAAATACAGAAAAAAAGTCACCGCGTATTTTTAGCTCGAACACCCCGTGCCGTACCGGCGTTAACCCTTGCGGGGTGCAGCCCGGCCCCCCCCACCTTGCCCCCGGCGCGGACCGGGGCGGCCCCCCCGCAGGCGCCACGGTTTGTTCCGTAGGGATTTTGTCCCCGTCACGTATTCCCGGGGGAGCGCGGAGGCGACGGGGCCGAGCCGTGGGTTCCCCCGTCCCACGGCCTCCCTCGCTGGGACGCTCGCGGGTGGTCCAGGGGATGCCGCTCGCCCCGGATCCGGGTCCCCGTCCCGGGATGAGTCCCTGCTCCGCTTCACCTCTCGGTCATTCCCGCCGGGATAATTAATCCTGATC
The DNA here is from genome assembly GCF_028858705.1 of Grus americana. Taxonomy (NCBI): domain Eukaryota; kingdom Metazoa; phylum Chordata; class Aves; order Gruiformes; family Gruidae; genus Grus; species Grus americana. The sequence goes on along the minus strand of NW_026561327.1, from coordinate 34,580 downwards.
CCGAGCAGCACGCAGAGCCAGGGTGCTGCCTGTTTCTCCCTGCCAAAGAACTTGATGAATTAATTTAGAAATAGAAGCGCCGAACAAATTAATTGGAGGAGAACAAGCGAGCGAGCCGGTTTTAATCCAGGTTAAATTGGCGAGTGAATGCATCGTTAACAAAAGAGAGATAACGAGGGGGAATTGGAGCAGGCAGGTGCCAGGAGAGAAGGTGGCAGCGGGCCCCCCGGGCGTGGGATGCCAAGGGACGCCCACGGAGAGATGTCCTGAGAGGGGGACAATCCTGGGCACACCGGTGGGAACCTGCACGAGGGAGGGGAGCGAGAGCCGGGTGTCACCCCCATGTCGGGGTCCCTGGGCGGGGGGGGTGTCTTGGGGACGGTCCTGCCCACATCCCAGCTCCTGCCCTGGCCGGACTGGAGCATCCTCATGGCCGGATTTGGCTCCAAGGAGATTTCGCCCGGGGTCCCCGTTTGTCCCCGTTCTAAGGATAGGTCTCGTTGGGTCCTGAGGGGGAAACTGAGGCACAGCACGTCTCAAAGCGTCATCGTAGCAGGCTGTAGCGCCCGGGTGGCCGTGGTGCCTTCGGGGACAGAGCTGTCCCTCCCCAGGAATACAAGCGGGTGCTGCCAGCGAGGGCGCGTGCGGGGAAACGCGTGTGCTCGTGTCCCTGGGACCAGAGGAGGGTTGCAGCGGGAGCCCAGCGGGGCTCTTTTGAACGAGGTGTCCGTAAATCCACCGAATCCGCCCTCCTGTCCGTGCCGGGAGGGGGAGGGCAGGTTTGGGGGGCAGGGGCACAGACACCTGTGCTGGCCACATGCACCCAGCCCGGGATCGCTTCAGTGCGGTGCTGAGCATCCCCAGGTGAGGGTCAGAGCATCCCCAGGTCAGGCTCAGCCCATCCCCAGGTCAGGCTCAGCCCATCCCCGGTCAGGCTCAGCCCATCCCCGTGTCAGGCTCAGCCCCTCCCTGGGTCAGGCTCAGCCCATCCCGGGTCAGGCTCAGCCCATCCCCATGTCAGGCTCAGCCCATCCCAGGTCAGGCTCAGCCCCTCCCTGGGTCAGGCTCAGCCCATCCCGGGTCAGGCTCAGCCCATCCCGGGTCAGGCTCAGCCCCTCCCTGGGTCAGGCTCAGCCCATCCCAGGTCAGGCTCAGCCCATCCCCATTTCGGGTCAGGCTCAGCCCATCCCCATTTCAGGCTCAGCCCATCCCAGGTCAGGCTCAGACCATCTCTGGTCAGGCTCAGCCCATCCCGGGTCAGGCTCAGCCCATCCCCGGTCAGGCTCAGCCCTGGACTGGCACCCTGTTCCCTGTGCACCGAATTTCTCCGGAGTCTCCAACGTGCCGGACACCAGCCCCACGTCTCCCTTCCCCGGGCTGCTCCTGGTGGCACCTCAAGCTGTTGTCCCCTGGACGCCATCCCAGCGCCCGGGCGAGCGGAGGGGACCGCAGGGAGCGGGTGACAGACGTCCTGGAGCGGGGCCAGCACAGAGTGCCGCGGCCCGTTGCTAGCAGATATCACCTATTATTCTTTTATTTAATCCGGCAATAAATTCACATCCTCCGTATGCCCGGGCCGGTCTGGGGTCTTCCTTATTGCCGCTCGGCCACCTGGAATAGCCGGCATGGCACAGTCATTAGCGCGCTAACGATTTGCGTAAGTACTTCTGGAAGAACATTGCCCGCCTGGCTCCGATGCTTCATTTATTTTTTGCACCTGGAATGTATCAGAAGGGAGATTTACGGTGATAAAAGGGGGGAAACCCAAGGCGAACCCAAACGAAGCCGCTAAACGAGGCTCCTGTCGCGCCGGGCTGGGTCAGTCTGCGCCCCGCTGCCGTGCCCGCTGCCTGGGGCAGCCCCGGGGGTTTGGGGGGGGCGTCCGGGGCTGTTTTCTTGGGGGGAAACTGAGGCACGGGGGGGTGGTGGCAGGTCAGGCTCCAAGCTTCGCTCTCCGGAGTCCCAGCCCGTTGTCTGGGGCCGAACAACTCGCAGCGGGGGGCCGTGGGGCTGGGGGTGACCCTGCACCCTGCTGCACGCAGCGGGAGGGGGCTGTGTGCCTGGGGTGTGCTGGCCCCCGGGCGCTTGCTGTCCCCCTGTGCATGCTGTCACCCCAATGCACGCTGTCCCCCTGTGCATGCTGTCCCCCCAATGCACGCTGTCCCCCTCGATGGATGCTGTCCCCTGATGCACGCTGTCCCCTGCCCCGTGCATGCTGTCCCCCACCATGCATGCTGCCCCCCCCCGAAGGATGCTCTCCCCCCCATGCATGCTGACCCCCTTGATGCACGCTGTCCCCCCGCCCATGCACGCTGTCCCCCCCATGCACGCTGTCCCCCCCATGCATGCTGACCCCCTTGATGCACGCTGTCCCCCCATGCACGCTGTCCCCCCCCAATGCATGCTGACCCCCTTGATGCACTCTGTCCCCCCGCCCATGCACGCTGTCCCCCCCAATGCACGCTGTCCCCCCCATGCATGCTGACCCCCTTGATGCACGCTGTCCCCCCCAGTGCATGCTGTCACCCTAATGCATGCTGTCCCCCCCATGCATGCTGTCCCCCCCCAGTGCATGCTGTCCCCCCATGCCTGCTGTCACCCCAATGCATGCTGTCCCCCCTCGTGCATGCTGTCCCCCCCAATGCCCGCTCTCTCTCTGGGCACATCCTGTCCCTTCAGGCAGCTCCTGTCCCTCCAGACACGTGCTGTCCCTCGCAACACGCTGTCCCTCAGGTGTGTGGTGTCCTTCCAGATACATGCTGTCCCCAGATGCACGTTCCTCCAGATGCAGGCTGTCCCTCTGGACACAGCTGTCCCCCCAGAGCCAGGCTGTCCCCCCAGACCTATGATGTCCCCCCAGAGCCATACTGTCCCCATGGATGAGCAAGCTGGGCTAGTGGAGGGTGTCCCTGCCCATGGCAGGGGTGGCACTGGATGGGCTGGGAGGTCCCTGCCCACCCAAACCCATCTGGGGTTCTGTGATTCTCTGATGTCACCTGTCCTTGTCCCCCTGAGCGTGCGGTGGGTGGGTGCTCTGACCCCACGCGTGCAGGACGCTCTCAGGGGACAGGGGACAGGCTGCGTGTGCCAGCGGGGCTGAGCCCCCCAGGGTGCAAAACCCAAAACCCGCTGCCAGCCCGGCTGGAGATGCCCATGGCCACCATGGCCGGGGCTTGCCCACCCCTGGCGACCGGCCGCGCTGGCTCCGCGGCGGCGGGGGAAAAGCCCTGGAGGAGGAACGGGAGGGAGCAGCTCCCCCGGGGAGGGGATGGCGGTGGGCACGGGGTCAGGAGATCCCCTGCCGGGGGGCAGCTCTGCCCTCCCGCTTGCCCCCCTCCTTAGCCCTGGCTCCCCGGCCTCGGCTGGGGGATGCGGGGGCTGCCGGCGGCCCCCACCGCGCTCCGAGCTGTCTCCATAGAGACCCTCCGAGGGCTCCATCACTTATTCATCGCCGGCATCGCTCGCTCGGCCAGGCCCCTTCGTTATCCAGCTCAAAACCCGGGGGTGGCAATGACAGCAGCAGCAGCAAACCCTTCCACGTGCGGCCATGGGGTCCCCGTAGCTGGCGTGTCTTGGGGACCGTCCCCGCCGAGGGACACCTGCATCGCTGCTCGGCCCCGGGCTCCCGCTGCGCCTCGGTTCCCGTGGTCACGTCCCTTTGCCCGGGTGCTGGGGGTCTTTGGGGCTCGCAGCGTGCCGGGGTGCCGGGGTGCTGCCAGTTCTTGGGGTTCCAGCGACGGCAGGAGCGGCCCCGGTGGCGGCCGGGGTGGGAATGGGGCGAGGCGGTGATCCCTGCGCGTTGCTCAGCGTAAGCCGGGTGCCCCCCAGCCCGTGCTGGAGAGGGAAGGGGTGACAGAGCCCGTGCCCCGCTGCAGGCAGGTGTGGGGGATCAGGATGGGGCTGAGCTGCCACGGGGCTGCACAGGGTGCAAATGTGGGGCTGCGTGGGGTGCAAACAGTGGGGTGCACAGGGTGCAAGTGTGGGGCTGCGTGGGGTGCAAACCCTGGGGTGCACAGGGTGCAAGTGTGGGGCTGCGTGGGGTGCAAACCCTGGGGTGCACAGGGTGCAAGTGTGGGGCTGCGTGGGGTGCAAACCCTGGGGTGCACAGGGTGCAAGTGTGGGGCTGCGTGGGGTGCAAACCCTGGGGTGCACAGGGTGCAAATGTGGGGCTGCAGGAGTGCAAACCATGGGGTGCACAGGGTGCAAATGTGGGGCTGTGTGGGGTGCAAACCCTGGGGTGCACAGGGTGCAAGTGTGGGGCTGTGTGGGGTGCAAACCCTGGGGTGCACAGGGTGCAAGTGTGGGGCTGTGTGGGGTGCAAACCCTGGGGTGCACAGGGTGCAAATGTGGGGTGCAAACCCTGGGGTGCACAGGGTGCAAATGTGGGGCTGCACAGGGTGCAAACCCTGGGGTGCACAGGGTGCAAATGTGGGGTGCAAACCCTGGGGTGCACAGGGTGCAAGTGTGGGGCTGCAGGAGCGCAAACCCCAGGCTGCTGCCCCCTCAGCTGCTGCTCCTCCGTCGCGGCCCCGGGGCACCGCAGCCTCCCCCTGGGTAGCGTGGGGGCTGCCAGGCTGCGGGGTCCCCCCCGGGAGGCGGCTGTGGGGCTGGGGCTGGGGGGTCCAGCTGCCCACGGGGCGTTTAGCGTGAGCGGTGCCCGCGCTGGCTCTGGGGTCGGCCCTGGGGACCGGCCATCGGCTACAGGAGGGGGGGCGGAGGGAAAGGTGGGGAGTGTGTGTGTACTCACGCTCGCACGCACGCACGCACACCCCCCACATACATCTCATGCACACAAATACACCCCCCCCACATATGTGGGCACCCCCCATGCACGCACCCCCACGCATCAGCGTGCACGTGCCCCTCAAGCGCACGCACACAAACATCCCCTGTGCATATATGCACCCCACGCTTGCACAAGCACACCCACACACGCGTCTCTTGTGCGCGCATGCTCTGCATGCGTGCACCTCCATCCTTGCACCCCCCGTGCATGCACACACAAGAACACCCTCGTGCATCCCCATGTACACCCCCCCCGTGCACTCACCCCCATCCTTGCACCCCCATGTGCACACCCACACAAGTGCACCCCCACGCACCCAAGCGCACGCTCCCCTTGCATGCAGCCCCCATACGTGCAGGCCCTCTTGCACACGTGCACACTGCTAACGTGCAAACCCACGCATACCCGTGCACAGACTCTTGTGCACACACACGCTTGTGCACAGCCATGCACACGCGTCTGAGCCCTCTGCAGCTGCAGGAGCAGGCTCTGCCCTGGAAAGGAGCCACCCCCAGCAGCGATGCCCTCCTGCCCCGCTCTTCCTCCCTGCCCCGCTGCACGTCTTCCTCGCTCCTGCACACGCGCAGGTCTCCCCGCGGGCAGGCAGCAGGGATGTCATCTTTAACGGGAGGGGAAACGAGCCGGCAGCTTCTCCCTGCCGCTCCAGAGCGGTTTGGCTGCGGCCGCCGGTGCCATCGACCGTCTGGGCCCACGGAGCCTCGCGGCGCCCGGAGTTTCGTCCCCGGGACTCGGGGGCGGCTGACCCCGCGCATCGCATCGCCCCGGGGAAGGATGCTGCAGCATCCCCTGCTCCGGCCCGGCAACGCGATCCTCCCGCGGTGCGGGCACGTTTTAGCCACCGCCGGCCAGGGCCACGCTGTCGGGTAGGATTTATCGGTGAAGAACCCATCGTCACCTTCCTCTGAGAGCAGCAAATGAGATATCGATCTGCAGCCGCGTCCTGCGCCGCGTTACAGCCCCGCCGAGCGAGCGGCGAGGCTTGGCTGCTGCGGAGAGCCCCGGCCGGGGGGATTAGCGGCCGAGCGGGAGAACAGATGGATTTATTTCCGCCTGAATTTAGAGCTGGCAGAGTACCCCAGATTAGCAGCTCTGGAGAAATAACACCTCAATTTATCTGTAGATACAGCAGCTTGATTAGCGGCCGCGTCCCCAGAGCTCTGCTCGAGCCGGCTGAGTCCGGGTCGCCTCTGCGGCAGGGACCGCTCCGCAACCGCGCGGCCTCAGTTTCCCCACTCGCCGGTGCCCGGCCACGCACCTGCGGGACGCGAGGAGCCATTTTCAGCGCTGGAGGCGTTGCTGCAGCCCCAGCCATCCCGTCCTGCGTCCCCGGGGACTCCCACGGCCACGTGCACGGCGTCCCCGTGCCTGGCCAAGCCACGTGCGTGTGTGTGTGTGTGTACGCGCGTGTCCCCGCCGCGGGTCAGGGATGCTGTGAGGATGCTCGGGGAGGTGTCACGGTCCTCGCCCCGGCCGTGTTTCCCCGGAGCCGCCGCCGGAGCTGGGATCCGGCCCTGCAATATCCACCCCGGCTCTGCCGCCGCCGCGGCTTAATGAAGCTTCACTGATCCGACATGATTTACAGCAACGCTGGCACAGCTGGTAACCGCCGGGCCACGCTCGCCTCCCGCCCCGCCTCCCCCTGCAAGGTGGCACCCAGCCTCCCAGTCCTCCCAGTATACCCAGTATACCCAGAGATGCTGCTCTGGGGGTGGGTTTCTGCAGGTTCCCCTCCTACGTACACCCTGCAAAGGGGCCTGGGGACAAATGCGCTGCTGGTTTTTCGGGGCTACACGGGCTTCGAAGACTCAGCCTTGCTTCTTAACCCCCCAAAATCCCTCGGCTTTGGTGCTTTGCTGCCGTTTGCTGCCAGCACTTCCCGCTCTCCGGGGAAAAGCCGAGTCTGTGGGGCTTAAACACCAAAGAGGGGTTCTCCAGGTTTCCTTTGTGTGAAATAAGGGTTAATATTTACTAGCCCACATGAACTTTGCTCCCTCCTATGCTGAAGCAGGGCTGGGATGCCTGGCAGGCTGCCGCCCCGAGGCCCTGGGGAGAGGAAGGATGGGCAGCGCCGATCTATCCACCCCGGGTCGTCGGAAACAGGGAAAAAACCACAGGCAGAATGGAACCATAGGAAGCACGGCTGGGAAACGCGCTGCTTTGCCTCTCCCCAGCACCCGGATTTCTTCCCCAGCAGCTCCCAGCCCTGTGCCGGGATGTCCCCCATCCGACCGAGTGTGACGTTCCCCTCCCAGGGATGCCGTTCCCGGGGGGCTGCACGAGCCAGTGAGCCGGAGCAGCTCATAATTATACCGGGTCGTTAACAAGCCGGCTGGGAAGACGAGCTCTGTTGCATGCGTGCTGGCTGAGAAGCAACGCCTGCATGCGACCGTGGTGCTGCAGCCCTGTGTCCCTGCACCGCTGTGTCCCTGCACCCCTTTGTCCCTGCACCCCTGTGTCCCTGCACCCCTGTGTCCCTGTACCGCTGTGTCCCTGCACCCCTTTGTCCCTGCAGCCCTGGGTCCCTGCACCCCTTTGTCCCTGCACCCCTTTGTCCCTGCACCGCTGCATCCCTGCACCCCTGTGTCCCTGCACCCCTTTGTCCCTGCACCCCTTTGTCCCTGCACCCCTGTGTCCCTGCACCCCTGCGTCCCTGCACCCCTTTGTCCCTGCACCCCTGTGTCCCTGCACCGCTGTGTCCCTGCACCCCTTTGTCCCTGCACCCCTTTGTCCCTGCACCCCTGCGTCCCTGCACCCCTTTGTCCCTGCACCCCTGTGTCCCTGCACCCCTGCGTCCCTGCACCCCTTTGTCCCTGCACCCCTGTGTCCCTGCACCCCTGTGTCCCTGCACCCCTTTGTCCCTGCACCCCTTTGTCCCTGCACCCCTGCGTCCCTGCACCCCTTTGTCCCTGCACCCCTTTGTCCCTGCACCGCTGTGTCCCTGCACCCCTGTGTCCCTGCACCCCTTTGTCCCTGCACCCCTTTGTCCCTGCACCCCTGCATCCCTGCACCCCTGTCCCTGCTCCCCTTTGTCCCTGCACCGCTGCATCCCTGCACCCCTTTGTCCCTGCACCCCTGTGTCCCTGCACCCCTGTCCCTGCTCCCCTTTGTCCCTGCACCGCTGCATCCCTGCAGCCCTGCATCCCACTGCCCCATCCTCAGGCCCCCTGTCCCTGCTCCCCTGCATCCCTGCACCCCTGCATCCCTGCACCCCTTTGTCCCCGCACCCCTGTCCCTGCACCCCTGTCCCTGCTCCCCTTTGTCCCTGCACCCCTGCATCCCTGCACCCCTGTGTCCCTGCACCCCTGTCCCTGCACCCCTGTGTCCCACTGCCCCGTCCCCAGCCCCCCCGTCCCTGCAGCCCTGTCCCCGGGCTCCCATGGGTGAGCAGTTGGGGACAGGGAAGCCGGGGACAGCCCCACACTGTGCCCTTGTGCGTGCTCAGCAATGGCTCTCTGTCCCCCGGCAGCTGTGCGGGGCCCGTGACCTGCCCCGTGGGTGGCTCTGGTGACGCTGACGTGCCAGGCTCAGCACGGATCCTGCGAGCCCAGGAGCTGCCGCAGAGCACCCCGCTCTTCGGGGGGTGACTGCTGGCTGCCAGCCCCACGGGGAATCCGCCAGCCCCACGGAGAAATCTGCCAGCCCCACAGGGAAATCTGCCAGCCCCACGGGGAATCTGCCAGCCCCACGGGGAATCTGCCAGCCCCACAGGGAAATCTGCCAGCCCCACGGGGAATCTGCCAGCCCCACGGGGAATCCGCCAGCCCCACGGAGAAATCTGCCAGCCCCACGGGGAATCTGCCAGCCCCACGGGAAATCTGCCAGCCCCACGGGGAATCCGCCAGCCCCACGGGGAATCTGCCAGCCCCACAGGGAAATCTGCCAGCCCCACGGGGAATCCGCCAGCCCCACGGGGAATCTGCCAGCCCCACGGGAAATCTGCCAGCCCCACGGGGAATCCGCCAGCCCCACGGGGAATCTGCCAGCCCCACGGGGAATCTGCCAGCCCCACAGGGAAATCTGCCAGCCCCACGGGGAATCTGCCAGCCCCACGGGGAATCTGCCAGCCCCACGGGGAATCTGCCAGCCCCACGGGGAATCTGCCAGCCCCACGGGAAATCTGCCAGCCCCACAGGGAAATCTGCCAGCCCCACGGGGAATCTGCCAGCCCCACGGGGAATCTGCTTCATGCATGGAGCACAGGACCCGCATCCGAGCCAGCAGGATCCGTCCGGGCTGGGCAGAGCCGTCAGGCTGAGATGACGCTTGGTTGCTGCAGCGGGGTGTCCCCGGAGCTGGGGACCCCAGGGCTTGATCTTGGGGAGCTGGTGGGTCCCGTGGTGGCCCGGTCAGGGTGATGGGCACGGCGTGACCCTGCCCCGTGGGAGCTGACGCACCAGGAGCGGCCCCCGGCCCCCGCGGGGTCCTTCCCCCCCAGCCCTGGTGCTGCCCTGGCAGCTCAGCATCCCACCGCTCGGCCAAGGGGGGCTCGCTGGTTTTGGGGTGTTTTTCCACCCCTTGCACATGGACCTGCACGGCTGATGGCCGGAGCGGCTCTGCGTGACGGGAGTTGCTGTTTTCCAGCCCAAAATGCCCGCTGCTGCATCCCGAGGGGACGGGCAGAGCCAACCTTGCTCCCACCGCCCCGAGCGCGAAGCGCCGGGGTCGGGCAGGGCCGCATCCAGGCTGAGGCAGGGCACCGTGGTGCTCCCGGCGCCCGGAGCCATCCCAGGGGACCCTTGCACGGGCACGGGAGCTGTGCCCTCGTGGGCACGACAGGGTGATGCACCACCACCCACCGGGGCCGGATTCCTGCCCCTCGCCCAGCCCGATGCCCCCCGTGGGCACCCGATCCCCGGGACCTGCTTGGGGATGGGGTGGGGATGGCAGGGTCCTTTCCTTCCCCCCCTCAGCGCAGGGGTGCTGCCCCCCAAACCCCGGGGCGGTTGGCAGCCGCGGCTCCAAAGCTGTTTGCAGCATCTGCTCCCATCTCGGCGGCGCTTATCCCCATTGCCCTGGAAACAAATCCTGCCAGCGCCGATTCCCGCGCAGCGATGGGGGGAAACTGAGGCAGGAGCGGAGGACAAGCCTTTCCAGAGGCTGGTGTGTGGGCGACCTCTCCTTGGCGGGAGGACAAGAGGGACCGGAGCCAAAGTGGCCGCTGCCAGGGATGGGAGCAGAGAGCAAAGCAGCTAACGAGGTGCGAGGCGGGCAGGGGAGCGGGCAGGCGGTGAAGGCAGGCTGCCTGCCTGCCTGCACCATGGGGCTTTGATGGTGGGCAAGGCTGCAGGAGAGATGGAAGCTCCTCTGGCACTGGGCAAGGCGGCGAGGAGCTGAGCCCAGGGGTGCATGTGCATGGCCTCGTACCACTGCCCAGGGTGAGGTGCCCATCGCCATGTGTCACCACCCAGCGTAAGGTGCCCATCGCCATGTGTCACCATCCAGTGTAAGGTGCCCATCGCCATGTGTCACCACCCAGCGTAAGGTGCCCATCACCATGTGCCACCACCCAGTGTAAGGTGCCCGTTGCCATATGTCACCATCCAGGGCAAGGTGCCCATCGCCATGTGTCACCATCCAGGGCAAAGTGCGCATCAACGACTTGGATGTAGGACTAGAAGGTGTCGTGAGCAAGTTTGCGGATGACACCGAATTGGGAGGAGCTGTTGATTCCGTCGAGGGTGGAGAGGCCTTGCAGAGAGATCTGGACAGATTGGAGAACTGGGCAGTCACCAACCCCACGGGGTTTAACAAGGGCAAGTGCCGGATTCTGCACCCGGGAAGGGGCAACCCTGGCTGTACATAGACTGGGCGATGAGACGCTGGAGAGCAGCCATGCTGAAAGGGACTTGGGGTCTTGGTCGACAGCGAGTTGAACGTGAGTCAACGGCGTGCCCAGGCTGCCAGGAAAGCCAACTGTACCCTGGGGTGCATCAAGCATGGCATTGCTAGCCGGTCTAGGGAAGGGATTGTCCCACTCTACACTGCGCTGGTGCAGCCTCACCTCAAGTACTGCGTGCAGTGTTGGGCGCCACAGTACAAAAAGGACATAAACCTATTGGAGAGTGTCCAAAGGAGGGCAACAAAGATGGTGAAGGGTCTAGAGGGGAAGACGCATGAGGAGAGGCTGAAGTCCCTTGGTTTGTTCAGCCTGGAGAAGAGGAGACTGAGGGGAGACCTCATCGTGGCCTACAGCTCCCTCACGAGGGGGAGCAAGGGGGCAGGCGCTGATCTCCTCCCTCTGGTGACCAGTGACAGAACCCGAGGGAACGGCATGAAGCTGCGACAGCCGAGGTTTAGGTTGGATATCAGGCAAAGGTTCTTCACTGAGAGGGTGGTCGGGCACTGGAACAGGCTCCCCAGAGAAGTGGTCACAGCACCGAGCTTGACTGAGTTCAAGAAGCGTCTGGATAACGCTCTCAGTCATCTGCTGTGATTTGGCTGGTCCTGTGTGGAGCCAGGAGTTGGACTCGATGATCCTTATGGGTCCCTTCCCACTCAGGACATTCTGTGATTCTGTGATTCTATGTGCCACCACCCGGGGTGATGTGCCCATCGCCATGTGCCACTGCCTGGGACGAGGTGCCCATCACCCTGCACCCGTGGCCGTGTCACCCTTGGGTGCTGACACGATGCCAGCCAGTGCAGCGCTGAGGGCCAGGGACCCCTGAGCCGAGGCGGGGGCTGTGTCCCAACCTGGGGCTGCTCGCCACCCCCCCGGCCCCCCGGGGCAGGACCCCCCTGCCCGCCGCGGCTGCTCCCGGGGCGAAGCCGGGGTGCTGCGAGTGGGTGCCCCGGGGCACGGCGGGGGCCGGCCGGGGAGAGCCCCCCAGGGTGGCCGGGGTGGCCCCGGTGGCTTTGGCCACTAGATGGCCCTGCGGCTCCGCCGGTCGCCCTGACCCTCCCGCCGGGACCCCCCGCCCTGCCCCCGGCACCGCCCGGGGGCTGCGGGGTGCAGCGAGCGGGGTGCGGGTGCGTGGGGTGCAGGATGGTGGGTGCAGCACACAGGGTGCGGGTGCGTGGGGTGCAGGATGGTGGGTGCAGCGAGCGGGTTGCAGGTGTGTGGGGTGCAGGATGGTGGGTGCAGCACGCAGGGTGCGAGGTGCAGGTTAGAGGGTGCAGCATGCAGGTTGTGGGGTGCAGGGTGCGGGTGTGTGGGGTGCAGGATGGTGGGTGCAGCATGCAGGGTGCGGGTGTGTGGGGTGCAGGATGGTGGGTGCAGCACGCAGGGTGCGAGGTGCAGATTAGAGGGTGCAGCATGCAGGTTGTGGGGTGCAGGGTGCGGGTGTGTGGGGTGCAGGATGGTGGGTGCAGCGCGCAGGGTGCGAGGTGCATCAGGCAGGGAGTGGGGTGCAGGGAGAGGGGTGAAAGGTGCAGGGAGCGGGGTGTGGGATGCGGGGTGCAGGTTAGAGGGTGCAGCATGCAGGGTGTGGGGTACAGGATGCAAGGTGCATCATGCAGGGAGTGGGGTGCAGGGTGCGGGGTGCATCATGCAGGGAGTGGGGTGCAGGGTGCGGGGTGCAGGCTGCAAGGTGTGGGGTGTGGGGTGCAGGTTGGAGGGTGCAGCATGCAGAGTGTTGGGTGCAGCATGCGAGGTGCAGGGTGCCTCACGCAGGATATGGGGTGCAGGGTGCCACAGGCGGGCTGCAGAGTGTGGGGTGCAGGGTGTGGGGTGCAGGGTACAGGCTGCGCATGGGAGGGTCCTGCTGTCAGGCCCCCCACCTCCCCGGGGATCCTGGCCCAGCCACCCAAGGGTGCTTTGGAGCTGCAGCACCAAGCACGGGGCCTTCCCTGACCCGCTGAGGGGGGTTAGCTGGGGGGGGGGCTGCTTCGGTAGCCCCCAAACCCTCCCCCACGTGGCCACTGCCGTGAGGAGGCCTGGCTCTGTCACCCCGTGTCCCCACGGGACACTAATGGGGGTGAGGACGCCAAGGGACTTCTCCCTCCATCCCTCCACCCTTCGGGGACATTTCTGCCTCCGCCAGTGGCCGGGCAGCCAGGCGTTGGTGGGTTGGGTGCTCCCCCGCGGGTTGTGAGACGATGCGAGAGAGGTTGAGCCCCTACGAGCCCCCAGCGCATCCCCACAGCACCCAGTCCCTGGGAGCAGCCCGCGGGCAGGAGGGATCTGCGCTTTGGCTCTGGTCAAAACTCCCCCCGTGCGCCAGGCAGCACGTGCGGCTGCCCGGGCTCGCGCGCGTGTGTATTCTCTGCTGTCTGATAGCGCGGCTGCGCGCACAGCGTTGGTGCACGGGAGGTTCTTGGGGGGGTTTTGCAGAGCCTGTGGAGCAGAGGTCCCGGGGACACCCCTCTGCAGCGGTGCTGAGCCCCAGTGCCGTGAGTGGGGACACGCAGTGGGGGGGGACAGCTCGGCTGGGGCGGTCTCCTCGTGTTCACAACAGCTGTGGCGTGGTGGCGGAGAGGAAGAGTTCGGGAGGAAGGCTAATTTGGGGGCTGTTGGGGCCCTGCAAACCCGGACGTGCTGCCAAAACCTTCCCGGCAGGCTGAGGGCAGCGCCCAGTGCAGGCAGCGGCAGCCCTGGGGCAGGCAGGGATGGGGCCTGGGGCCGGGCACCCCGCAAAGGGCCCTGCACCCTGCAAGGGCTCAGCGCCTGCGAGGGCTCAGCACCCTGCAAGGGACCCTGCACCCTGCAAAGGGCCCTGCACCCTGCAAGGGCTGAGCACCCTGCAAAGGGCCCTGCACCCTGCAAGGGACCCTGCACCCTGCAAAGGGCCCTGCACCCTGCAAGGGCTCAGCACCCTGCAAGGGACCCTGCACCCGATGGATTTCCCACCCCATCCAGCCTCTCCACAAGCCTGGCTGAAGAACTGGCTTAAGATAACAGAGGCGATAGCTGCTGAGCACCCCTGGGAGAGGGCAAGAGCACGAGCAGCGCTTAAGTGGCTGTTACTGCTGGCTTAGGCCAGCTTAGCTCCGATTTAGCTGATCTGGGTGACAAGGAAACATCGAGCGAGCCAAGGGGTTCATGGGGTTTGGAGGAAGAGGAAGAGGCTTTCCTCCCCCAAAACCTTCCTCCTGTGCCCGGAGGAGATGGAGGCGGGGTGCCAGCCCTGGCAGGCCCTTCCTTTGTGGTCTTTGGCATAATATCTCCTTCGATTGCTCGTCTTTCTCCTTCCTCCTTTATTGCCCATTTATTTGTGCTTTCATTTGCTCGCGCTGCCTGCACCCCTCGCAGCGTGGCACGTGGCTGCCATGTCGCATCCCCGCCGGACCGATCCTTAGGGGCTCCTTGCCGTGCGCGGTGAAGCCAGTAACCTGTTGGTTCGTCACCGCCAAAGCCCCGTCTCTTTGGGGTGGGCTCCCCGAGCTGAGCCTGAGCGCCAGGGGATGGCAGGGTGGCGGAGCACCCCTCTCCTCTGGGGTGCTGCGGCGAGGTGGTCCCCGGGGTCCCTGTATGGCTCAGGCTGTGCAGGGGGAGCGGCACCCCCGAAATCCCGGTGCTTGTCCCTGGGAGAGGGTGGGAGGCTCGGCGAGGGGGTCGCTTCTCACCCAAGGCGACGAGGGGATATATGGGAGGCATCTCTATGATGGGGGAGGGTGACCAAGTGGGGTCTTCTCCAGCGTGTGAGATGGGGGTCCCTCCCTATCCAAGAGTGGGGAGGGGGTGCTCTTCCAATGCGGGGCTTGTCAGGGTGGCGGGTGGGACAGGGGGGTTCTTTCCGTCAGGAGTTGCCCTGGAGCCAGCAATGGGCGTCCCTGCCTAAAAATGGGGGGAGGCTTCCAGCACCCGACCAAGGAGGATGGGGGGGGACCCCCAATCCAAGCCTGGGGCACAGCCCTTGACGGGGGGGGGGGGGGGCGCTTTAGCTGGAGTCTGTACGGGGGTGTGTGTGTGAAATTGGGGGGGTGACCCCTGCCCAAGAAGGGGGAAGGTGCAGGGGGAGGCACCTCCCAACCCAAACCCTCCACCCCAAACGCCACGAGGGAGGGTTTACCATGGGGGGGGGTGGTGTGTGCGTACCCCCAGATGCCAGACCTGGGGGGGTACACCCGGTACCTGCCCCATAGCAGAGCACTACCACCCTCTCCCCACCCCGGGGTCCCCCCCCCCTCGGTCCCCCCTCCCTGTCCCTTAGGACCCCGCGGAGCCGGCGCGCAGCAGGTGCGGAGCGGAGCGCGGGGCGGAGCGGGGCGGGGAGCGGCGGGGCCCGCAGCCCCTGCCCGGGGGCGGGGAGCTCAACCGGGCCGTGCCGAGCCGTGCCGGGAGCCGGGAGCCGGCATGGTGCTGGGGCTGCAGCATCTCCTCACCGCCCTCCTTCAATTTTTCAGACGGGGCCAGCAGGTTTTCCTGAAGGTGGAGGACGCCGTGCCCGGCTCCGAGGCGCTACAGGTAGGGACGGCGGGACCCCCCCACGCTCCCCTCCCACGCGGGACCCCCGATCCGCTTCCCTTCCCACTCGCGACCCCCGTCCTAACCGCCTGCCCTCGCGTCCGGGACCCCTAACCCTCCTCCCCTCCCACCCGGGACCCCCATCCCGACCACCTCCCCTCCCACCCGAGACCCGCGACCCACCTCCCCTCCCACCCGGGGAAACGGGGACTGGGACAGCCAACAGCCCACTCCCCACCCGGACCCGGGGGTGCTGGGGGTCCCCGGGTTTATGCCGAGGGGGAACACCGCGGGGGGGGGGGCGCGGAGGAGCCTGGACTCCCGCTCTGCCGTGCTCGGCGCTGCACGGGGTGGGGGTGCGGCGGGACCGGGGGCTACGGGACCCCCCCACTCCGCGCCGGGGCTCAGGGGGGGCTTTCCCGAGCCCACTTATCCCCCCCCCGCCCCCCCTCGGCGGAGGGCTGTGAGCCCCCAGGGAGAGCTGGGGGTGGGCTCCTGCCCGGGGAAGGGGAAACTGAGGCACGGAGCTGCGGGACCGGCCCGGGGGGAGCTGGCCGGGGCGGTCGTGCCCCCGCCGGACCCCCCTGCAGCTGCGGGGAGCTCGCCGGGTGCCCGGCGCTGCACGGAGCCGGCCGGGGCGGGGGGGCGGGCAGGATGAGACCCCCGCGGGCCCGGTGGCTCCCGGGATAGGGGGGCGGGCGGGGGTCCCACCCGGGGTGCCTTGCAGGCGGCGGGGAGGGGGCTCCCGGGGCGGGGGGCAGGAGCGTCTGTGTCGTGTCCCCCCCCCCCGGCCCCCCACTCCGGGGCTCGGGGACACGCTGGGCTCCGTGTCCCCACGCAGGAAGGAGGTGGCGAGGGGGGTGCGGATCCCGCCGGGCCGGAGGAAATGGGCTGGACCGGGCGGCCCCGGCCCCGGTGCTGGTCCCGGCGGGTCCGCAGCACCCTCCCGCAGCCGTGCCGGGAGCCGGGCCGTGCCATGGGCACCCTCCAGGACACCGTAAGCGACCCCGGGGAAACGGGGGTCCCGGGGGGGGTCGGTGGCCTCGGGGCCGGGGGTGCAGAGGGCTGGGGGTCCCGTGCGTCCGGGGGTCCCTTGTGTGCTGAGGGTTTGGGGGTGCGATGCGTTTGGGAGTGCCGGGGTCCTGTATGTCTGGGGGTATCGGGGTGCTGGAGTCGGGGTGCCCACTCCCCCATGTCCCCCTGCCCTGCTCCGCTCGCAGTGGGAGCCCCCAGAGCTCGGCTGCGGGCAAGGCAGGGGCGGGCAGCGTGCCCCCACCGCGGGGCCAGACCTTGGGGGGTTGTACTGGGAAAGGGGGACCCCCCGCAGACCCCCAGCAGACCCCCAGCAGCACCCTGCCCTGAGCACTCCCCTCCCTCCTTGCACGAGTTGCACATTTTGGGGGGGGGCAGGCTGCACCCCAGTATGTGGATGGGAAAATGTTTGGTCCTTTGTGCTCCGGCGCCTTCAAACGCATCCAAATTTGGGGAAGAGGTGGCTTGGAGGGATTCACCCCCACCCGGGCCGGATCCCTGACCCAAGCGCTGGGCAGAGCCGATGGTTTTGGGTGCGAGGGCCGTGGTCCCCCCTTGCGTGCCCGGAGCTGGTCGGTGGCACGGCCCCTCTGCACCGCTCCGGGGGGCTCGGGCTGGGCAGCGGCTCCGGTGGCTCCAGTGGCTCCGGTGGCTCCGGGTTCAAGGCCGGAGCGAGGCAGGGACCCGGGGCTTTGGGCTGGGAAGCAAAGGGAAGGAAACGCTCTCCGGGAAACAGCCGAAAGCTGCTGACAGAGGGAAAGGAGCTGAGCTGGGCTGGCCCGTGCCCGAGGGGGCCGGTGCTCACCGTGGGGTGCACTGAGCCACCCCCCGGGAGGAGCAGGGAGAAGCTTGGGGACATCAGAGCTGTCACCCGGCACGGGGGCAGGACGTGTGACTCCTTACTGGCCAGGGCAAGTGGCCCTCTGCGGTGCGGGGGTCCCTGCGACCCCTCTTGGTCCCAGACCCCAGCACCCAACCCTGTCCCAGGAGGGTGCTCACAGCTGGGTGGGCACCCAGCCCCGGCTGCAGCCCCCTGAGGGCACCCGGAGGTGTGTGGGGGGAGCCACAAACCGCAGTTTGGGGGAGCAAAAGCCACCCAGATATGGGGGGGGGGGGGGGTTAACCCAGACCACCAGCCTGGGCCGGGGCTGCTGGGGTGGCACCGAAGAGGAGGAGGGGGACGCGTGATGGGGCAGAGCCACCCCTCCAGCCGTGCGAGGCCACAGCAGCACGGGGCAAAGGGACGTGACCGGGGACGTGCGAGGGATGGGTGGTGGGGGACGAATCCTGCCGGGCTCCCCGGTCCAGCACACGCCAGCTCGGGGTGGGCGAGGAACAGCTCATGCCCCCCCCAAAATGCTCCAGGCCCCCGGCCCCCAGCGGTGCCCTGGGTGCTGGCTGCATTTGGGACCCCCATCCCCAAGCCTGGGCGGGGGGAGGAGTATATGGGGATTGGGGCTTTATTGCCCCCCCCAACCACCCTGCTCTGGGGTGAGGCTGAAGATGTCTGTGCCTCCTCTCCCTCCCAGCCGCCGGCCCCAATGCAATTACCCGCTGACGGGCCCATGAATCAAACCCTAATTGATACGTGTTCGCAGCCTGGCCAAGCAGGAAGGAGCTGGGGGGGGGGGACACCACGCTGCACCCAGGGGCTGGGGGGGGGGGGACACGCGCGCTCGGGCGCTGCCTCCCCCCGCTCCCCATCCTAGCGCGGGGGATGCCTTTGCCGACGTGCCAGCGCTCAGGGCGCCTCGGCTGGCGGCGTGGGGCTGTTCCTGCCTCAGTTTCCCCATGCGTGGGTCAGCCAGGCGCGTGGGGCGGGGGACCCGTCGAGGGCGGTGTGGGGACATGCGTGTGCGGGCGTTTGTCCCGGCGCTGCCGGCGTTTCCTCCGGCGGACACAAACACATCAGCAGGGCAATAAAGGGGAGGAAAGGGCCGCGGCGCACAATGCGGCAGGGGCGCTTCTTTCCATGAGGTGGAGCAGGGCTGGCTTCCTCCCCCACCCCACTGAGCCGCAGGGCCGGGGGGCAGAGCGGGACCCCCAAACCGGGGTGGGTGGACACATCCTGGGGGTCCCCGGCCTGGGGGTCCCCGCTGGTAAAAGTTCTTTCTGCACGGCTGCTCCAAGGAGCGACTGCTCGCGGGTGCAGGATCAGTCCGTGCTGGCATTACGTGTGTCCTGGCACTGCTTTTTGGGGGGCTGTGGGGTTCAGCCTGGGGGTCCTGGCCCTCTTGTGCCCCACGGCATCACACTGGGCTTGTGGCCGCCTCCAGGCACGTGGAAATCAGGCTGGGGTGCAGAAATGGCCCTGCCACGGTGGCACAGCCCTGTGCCGCCCGGGGGGCTGCACCGCGAGCCCAGAGCCCGGCTGGGGTGCGGGTGCTGCTGCTGCACCCCAGGGATGGAGGAGCAGGGGTGTGGGTGCTGCTGCTGCACCCCAGGGATGGAGGAACCGGGGTGTGGGTGCCACTGCTGCACCCCGGGGATGGAGGAGCAGGGGTGTGGGTGCTCCTGCTGCACCCCAGGGATGGAGGAGCAGGGGTGTGGGTGCCACTGCTGCACCCCAGGGATGGAGGAGCAGGGGTGCGGGTGCTGCTGCTGCACCCCGGGGATGGAGGAACAGGGGTGTGGGTGCTGCTGCTGCACCCTGGGCAGGGGGGAATTGGGGTGTGGGTGCTCCTGTTGCACCTTGGGAAGGAGGGAGCCAGGCTGTGGGTGCTGCTGCACCACGGGCAGGGGGGCTGCGCGCAGGAATCGGCACCGATGGATGCAGAGTCGGGTCAGGAGCAGCTGGCGCGGGGGGGGGGGGGTTGACTTTTGCTGTTTGCGGAGGGGAGGAATTTCTCGCGCAGGGTCCGGCATCGCAGCGTCGTCCTCCCAGCCACGATGAGCACCGCGGCCGGCCTTGGCTTTTGGAGCCGAGCTGAGACATTTTTCGGGGAGGTGATGGCAGAGATCCCCTGCCTGTGGTCGGGCAGCAGAGCCGCGCTGCCTGCAAGGCCGGGATTGGGGGGTGGCTCGGGTGCCCGGGGGGCTCGCTGAGGGGACGATGGCATCCCTGGCAGTGCAGGGGACAGAGGGGTGAATTCAGCGGGGTCTTCTCATCCACCCCATGCTGACGTGGGGGTCGGGGTGTTACTGGGGAGGCCTGAACCTGGGTCTCAGCTGAGCCCCCCCCCGCCAAGGAGCCAAACCAGCTCTGGGGTGACCCTCGCAGAGGTGGGTCCGTGGACCTGGGGACCGGGCTGGGATCTGGAGCTGCTGGATCTTTGCAGCCGGAGCCGGTCACATCCCTGTCCCGGCTGCCCCATGGATGTGGGGGAGAGGACGCTGGGGACCTGCCCCGAGGAGGACGCGTAGGGAGGGAGGTGCTGGGGGATGCGGAGGGGAGCAGATGGGGAGCAGGGCTGGTTCCTGAGACTCCCCGTTCTTGGCGCAGGAGAAGGGATTGCTGCTCCCGGCCTGGCTCCGTCGGGATGCTGCCAAACCCAGAAGCAAATCCTCCCTGGCAGCTGTGTGTCAGCCAGAGCGGGGATTTTCTCTCCGCTTTTTGGCTCGGGCAGATCCCCACAGGCGCGTCCCTCTGCCACCCGCGCACCGGGCAGGATGGTGCCCGCGGCTCTGGCGGGCGCACGGTGCCTGGCACCTTTGGGTGGCCTGGGCATGGCTTTGGGACCAGCCGTAGACAAGGGGGTTGGAGACTGGACCCCCAGCTGGGGGCTGATCCGTTAAATACCAGTGCGTGAACCTTCCCGCGTGGGGAGCCACTGGCTTTGGGCTCCCACTGGCCGTGCCTCAGTTTCCCCAGCTGAATAGCGAGACCCCCGTGATTCCCACGCCCCTCCACGGTGGCTGAGAGCTGGATCCCGTAACCAAACCTTCTTATATATGGAAAATAAAAGGTCTCCGTGCATATAGCGCAACCCCCCCGCCGAGGAGGCGGCTGTGCCAGCCCCCGGCCGCCCGGGCCCTGCTCTGAAGCGCTGCCCCAGATTGAATTCCTCCCCAGCTGCAGATGGCCGGGAATTCAATTTTCCCAGATCCCATCAGAGGCTGATAAATGAACTCCCTAATCACCGCGCAGATCCCATTAGCGCCGGCCACGCCGGGAGGGGATGCGGGAATGCTGCGTCTCCCCTTCCCACCGCTCCAAGTCCCCCGCCATGGGACCCGCCTGTCCCTGTCCCCCCCCAGCCCCTCTCCGGCCGCATCCCTGGAGCGCCTGGGGAGGCGGCTTTGCCCCGATGCTCCCACGCAGAGCCGGGCCAGGGGAGCCTCGGCACGGCTAATCCACCAGAAAACATCGAGGAAAGTCCTTAAAACCCAGCCGGGAGGTGCTGGTGGCCGGCGGGGACAGGAAGGGGACCATGTGCCAGGGAAAGCCTTCCAGGAACGCCGCGTCCCGGGGATGCGCACGGTGCCAGCTCCCCCCCCCGCCCCGGCACTGCCCGCAGCCGGGGCCCCGCGGCAGCGATGCTCAGCCCCGCGCCTGGCTCTGCCGGCGGTGCCAGCACCGAAGGTTCGATACCGGTCACCCCTGGGAGCTGGGTGCCAGGGTGGGCACGGCGCGTGCTGTAAATATCCGCATCCCTCGGGATGAAGGCGGCCGGGTACCAGGGATGCTCTGAAGGATGGAGCAGTTTCCCTGCGGCTGCCTCGGGAGGACGGAGAGGGCTCCAGGGCTGCGGCCGCGGCGCACGGAGGGCGTGCGGTGCCCGTGGTACGAGAGGAGGGTTTTAGGGACTGGCGTGGCTTCGTCCTCTTTCTGTCCCGATGGCCCCCGAGCCCTGGCAGGCGCTGGCATCGCTCGCCGGGATGCGGCCGGTGATCCAAACGGATGCTGGGCCAGGACCATTTTCTGCCCTGAGTTTGCAGGATAACCCCAGCTGCACCCCCATCCCATCCGTGTGATCCTCCACCCCCAACCCCCCGTGGGTCCGGGCACCCCCCTGGCCCCGCGTACCCCACAGCCGGGCCCGTTGTCCCCCCGTCCCCACCTGCTCCCACGTTATTTATCGGCACCGCAGCCTTGGGGGGCGGGCAGCTCCGTCCGGGAACAGGAGGGCGGCCGGGTCCCGTCCCTTCCCGGGGACGCTGGGGTGTCATTGCGCTGACCCTGCACCCCCAAAACTGGGGGCAGGAGATGGTGGGCTGAGGGGGGGTCCATGCCCCCCTCCCCGTCACAGGACATGGGTTAGGGGCAGGAGACAACGGGCTGAGCAGGGCGCAGGCAGCAGTGCAGGCAGCGGTGCAGGCAGCAAGGTGCACGGGAGCTCCCAGGGGGGCCGCGGGCAGGGGAACCGGTGGTCCCTGGGGTGCAGGGGTCCCCACGGGTGGGCAGGGCTGGCTGACCAGCCATTTATCTGCTCCTCGCCATTCATTTCCCACCCAACTAACAACTTCCTTCCTTCCTTCCTTCCCTTCCCGGCGGGAGAGACCCCCCGGCCCCTTCCAGCTCCGCTCTTATCAGCAACTAATTAGCGGCAAAACGCTTGGCCAGGCGGGCTGGGAATGCCGTTCCAAGAAGGCCGCGATGTTCTTGGGGACGGGAAATCCTTGAGGACGACGGCCGCGGTCCGGCCGTTTGTCCTGCCCAGCAAAGGGACATCAACAGGAAACGACCTTGACCCCGGCCCCGTTCCGTCAGCCCCGGGAGGAGAGGCCGGGATGCGGGGGGACGACCCGGGGAGCATCCCTGAAGGGCTGGGGCGATGGCGGAGCTTGGAGAGGTTGCTTGGAAAAGTAAAAAAATCTCCACTCGGAGACCGCGGTGTCCTCAGGGAGCGTCGGTTCACCTGGTCCCGGTCCGTGCAAGCGGCCCCGTGCAAATGGCTGCAGGCAGGAGCGTGCAAAAGGTCCGTGCAAACGCCCTGTGCGAATGGGTGGACTACCCGTGCAAACGGCTTGTGCAAATCACCCTGTGCAAACGGCCTGTTGCAAACTGCCCCGTGCAAACTGCCTCGCGCAAATAAATGACCTGTGCAAACTGCCTTTGCAAATCACCCTCTGCAAATGGTCAGTGCAAATGGCCCCGTGCAGATGGCTTGTGCAAACCGCCCTGTGCAAACAGCTCGTGCAAATGCTCCGTGCAAACCACCTCACGCAACCGACCCTGTGCAAACGGTCTGTGCAAACCGCCTTGTACAAATGGCCTGTGCAAACCGCCCCGTGCAAACGGCTCGTGCAAATGCTCCGTGCAAACTACCTCATGCAAATGGCCCCGTGCAAACGGTCTGTGCAAACCGCCTTGTGCAAACGGCCTGTGCAGACCGCCCCGTGCAGACCACCCTGTGTTCCCCGCTGCGGCTTGCAAGCCCGGCTGCCCGCCGTGCGCCTGGCAGGACGATGCCGTGCCAGCCGCCGCTCTCCGCCAGGCTCAACTGTGATTATATTGCAGCCTCGTCAGCTGGGACTCACTAATAGGCCGAGAGCACCTGCAATGGCTTTTCAAGTGCTATTTCAGCAGAAGCAAACAGCTCACGCTGGTGCAGTTAGGCAGCTCCTTGTGCCCGGTGGGTGGTGGTGAAGGCTGCGGTTAAGCGCGGCAGGCTCGAGCGAGGCCGGCGCACGGGCGAGAAGGATGGGGCGGAGGGATGCGCCGGGCTCCGGGGTCGATGCTGGGTTCAGCACAACCCTTCCCATCCGGACCCGACCCCAGTGCCGCCCCGAGCTGGTCCTGCACGGCTGCGACCCTGCGCGGTTGGGGAAACTGAGGCAGGCGTGGGCACGCGGGGCTCCTGTGCTGGTTTTGGGTGGCTGATCCCGCAGGTTTGCATCCTCAAAGCCTCAGCCCGGCATCGCCGGGTGCCGGGGGGGGGGGGGCTCCGTGCCGGACCGCTGCCCTCCAGCCCCTGCCCGCGGGGCCCAGCTCCTCATCTGTCCGCTGCAGCAGGACCCCGGGCAAATGACCGTGGGGAGACAAGAGCTATCCCAGAAGTGTTTCCTTCCCGTTTACGCTCATTATCCCCCTATAAAAGATGAGGTAATTAAGGAGCTACCTCGGGTTACAGGTTGTTGCTGCCTGATTAGATTAAAGCAATGTAATTTGGGACCGAAAGCAGTGCTCTAATCCGGGCTGGGCAGGCTCGGAGGCGATAGATGTCTTCCCGGGCAGGGTCAGGCAGGGCTGCTGGCTCTCTGCTCTGCCCGTCGCTCCATCCCTCCATCCTCCGCTGCCCCCGACCTCGCCCAGCACTTACCCCAGGGATGCTGCTGGGTGGGGGGGGGGGTGTATCGGGGGTGCTGCCTCTATATCCCCGCCCCGATGGGGAACTGTGGCTCTGGGGGAAGGCTCCTGGAGCAGTGCGGGGACGGGGACAGGGTGACGGGGACCTCAGCAGCGTCACTCAGAGCTGGCGATAACAAAATTCCCGCTGACGATGGGACCTGCTGCCTTCAGGAGCCGCTTCCCTGCTCCGTGCCTCAGTTTCCCCATTTGCACCGCGGTGTTTTAGCCTGGCGACGTTCTCTGCCTGCAGCGAGGCTCCTGCCTGGCCCTGCCTGCTTGTTGTCAGCTCCGCGTTGCTAACACACAGCCGGAGCTTGGCTATATTTAACCGCGGCGGCCGGAGCACGAGGCCTTGCAGCCGGGGGGGCGGTGGGGAGCAGCCCCCCGGGGAGGGGAGCGGGGCCGGGGGGCTCGGCATTGCCGGAGGCGAGGGGGAGGCGGGAGAGGAGGATGAATCACGGCTCGGGGATATTTTTAACACCGCCAGATTGCTCGGCAAATGCTTGGGCAGGGCGGCGCGGGCGCCGGGGCTGGGTGTTTGCTTGCAGCCGCTGGCTGCTGGGGCTCAGCTTGGGGGTCCTGGGGTGGGGGGGGGGCTCGGCTGCTCCCCTGGGATCCCGGGGTGTGAGCGCGGTGTCGTCACCCTGCTGCTGTGCACCGGAGAGGTGGCAAAGGCAGGGACGTCGGTCCCCGTGCCCTGGGAGACAACCCTGGGTGCAATCGGGGCGGGGGGCAGAAGTGGGTCCTGGACCAGCATCTTCCTCTGCAAAGAGGAGGCGGGAGGAGAGAAAGCGCCCTAGAAAAGGGAAAGTGATGGGGAGAGCTAGAGCTGTGGCATGGGAGAAGATCTGGGTGTCCCTGCCTGCAGGCTGCCTGCAGGTTTGGGAGCAGGCAGGGAGCCCCTGGGGCTGCCCTGGCCAGGGAGGGTGACCCAGGCACCCGGGTGTCCCCAGGCTGGGGACACGGGGAGCGGCGCAGGGCTGTGTCGGTGGAGGCAGGCTGCCTCCCAGCTGGCAGCGAGCGGCGGCAGGAATACAAATGTGATTTGCTTTTTGCCTGTCAGACGGGAGAGCGTAACGAGATCCAGAGGCTGGCGGCTGCGGCCGAGCCAGCGCGAGCTAAAAATGCATCCGATGGGATGAACCCACGGAGGGAGGGAGGAAGGGAGGGAGCTGCGTCCCCAGCTCCGGCTCTGCGAGACCACCATGGGGCGACCACCTCGGCGACCACCTCCTTTGCCAGCGGGCAGGAGCCCTGCCCAGCCCAGGCAGGGGACCGTGGTCATCCTCCCCGCCGAAGGCTCCGCGCTGCAGGGGATGCCCCGACGAGCAGCGGGGGCTGGGAGATGCTGCTCGGTCCCTGACGCCTGCAAACACCCGGCAAGAGGCAGCGGGGCTGGTGGGAGAGGGCTGGGGGGGTCCTGGCTGCACCGGGGCTCTGCCGGCTGCAGGGCTGCCATCTCTCACCCCATCCGCTGCCAGAGGGGGGCTTAGGGTGAGGCGATAAATGGGGTGATGGGGGGGGGGGGGGCTTTCCCTGCCCCAGACCCCCCCCCTCGCCGTACGCCGCGCTCTCAGGCATCCCCATCCCTTTGCGCCCCGAGCCGGCAGCCCGGCGAACCCGTCGGCCCGTGGGTGGGGGTGGTTCTCGCGGGACGTGGGTACCGGGGGCGGGGGTGCGATGCCCGCGGGCGCGGAGATCTGCGTACTCAGCATCTTGGATGCTCTAATTTGATTTGGGTTCCCCAGCTCGGGGAGCGAAGTCGTCCAGACGAAGCAATGTCCGGCTTCATCCCGAAGGCGATCGCTCACGCAGGGGCTAACGCACTAATCCACTTACAGAATTAATTGGGATCATTTCCCTCGCGTTCCCAGGTGGATAAAGTCCCGCGGGAGGGGCAGGAGCCGAGCTCCAAAGGCTCACGGGGAGACGGACGCCTCTGAGCTCCAAGGGTCGTGTCGGTCAAATAATTTACTTGCAGTTTTTACGGCAAAGCTGGGCTGGAAGCTGAGCTGGGAGATGATTCATTTCCTCGAGGTTCCTCGGCCCCGCGGCGAGCAGGGGCTGCTGGCCCCGCGGGGGTGGCACGGGGAGGGACGCGGCAAGAGCCCGCTGCTGAAACCTGGGCTGATGCCAGCATCCCCCCCCCTGGAGCCCGCACCCATGGGTGCTCCTGCAGCGATGATAGCATCCAGATCTGCCCTCCCCCCCCTCCGCCTTCACCCACCCACCCAGGACCCCTGTCCTCAGCCTGGGAGCCAGGCAGGACACCCAGCACCGGCTGCCCTTGCAAGGCAGGGTGGGGGCCCGGCAGCCCGGCTCCGCGTCCCTCGGGGTATCGCTGCCTCGCTTTCTGTGCCTCAGTTTCCCCCTTGGTACCCCCAAGGGTGCTGAGCATCCCAGTGGGTCCCTCGCTGCACTGGCTCCCGGCTTCTGCCCGCTCCGGGGGGGCTCCCCCTCACCCTGGGGGGGCTCTGGGCGGGGGAACATCACCCCGAGCTTCCCCACGGGGGAAAATCCGTTACCATCCCTCACCCAGGAGCGAAGCCGGGGCGATGGGCGCAGGCAGAGCCGGCGAGCGCGGGTGCTGGCGGGGGGATGCGGGACACCCCCGGTCCCTCTCCCTCCCCGTGGCAGGCGTGAGAGGAGCCTTTCCGGAGAGGAAGCCGGCCGAGATGGGATTTCTCTATCCCATAAACATCCAGAGAGGCCGGGGGGGGGGGGGGCTGGGGGCCGGACCCAGCTGCCGCGGCCGGTGGGGATGAGCAGGGGGACAGATCTGGCCCAGAAATCCCCACCCAGCGCGTGGCCATCCCTCCCCGCAAAAAAGCCGGGTTTTTGCTGCCGGTGAATTCCCTCCGCTGGAAAAGGTGCTTTTCCATCCCGGCAGGGTCCGTCGGAACCTGGGGGGGGGACTGGGACGAGTTGGGGGGCCGTGCTGGGGGTCCCCACCCTCGCATGGCTGGGGGGGGAAATCAAAAGGTGCCATTTTCCACGGGGAGGAGAGCAGCCCCCGCTCCGGCCGGCTGGGCCACGGCGAGGTTCGGCTCTGCCAAAGCCGTGGGGGTTTGTGCTGTGTGGGGCCGCGCTGAGCCCTGGCTCGTGTCAGAGCAAAGACAAATTGCTTACTCTAATGAGATGAATGGCTTCATTAATCACCCGGTGGCTCCAGCGGGAAATATTGAGGCAGATACGGCTCCGGCATCGCGCCGTGCCGGGAGATGCTGGCGTGCCAGCCGAGCGGGAGCCGGCACAATCCCTGCCGGCACCGCGGTCCCGTGGGGCACCTGGGGGGCTGGCGATGGCACGTGGCAGCCGGTCGGTTTGGTGTCGGGCTGAGCAAGACCTGCGTCCCCATCCTCCCAGGGCAGAGCAAAGGTGACGCCGGTCCCAGGTTGATGGTCCCACCGGGGGACAGGGACGGGGACGGGGATGGGGAGGGGGATGGGGATGGGGACAGGGATGGGGACAGGGACAGGGAGGAGATGGGGATGGGGACAGGGATGGGGACAGGGACAGGGATGGGGATGGGAACAGGGATGGGGACAGGGATGGGGACAGGGACAGGGATGGGGACGGGGACAGGGATGGGGACAGGGACAGGGACAGGGATGGGGACAGGGATGGGGATGGGGACGGGGACAGGGATGGGGATGGGGACAGGGACGGGGATGGGGACAGGGGACAGGGATGGGGACAGGGATGGGGATGGGGACAGGGACGGGGACAGGGATGGGGGACAGGGATGGGGATGGGGACAGGGATCAGGATGGGGACAGGGGACAGGGATGGGGGACAGGGATGGGGATGGGGACAGGGACAGGGCGCTGCTCCCCTCCTCTAGCCTGCTCTGCATCCTCAGCTCCTGGGGCTATGGGTGATGCCCAGCACCGTGCTGTGCCCCCTGCCCCCCCCCCCGGTACCAGGAGCTGCTGCCTGCACCCTGCCTGCACCCTGCCCTCGGGTCTGGCCCCAAACCCCCCCCAACGCCTGTCTCTTGCCATCCCATTTCCAGGCAGCATCTCCCAACGGAGCCGCTCGGCACGAAGCCCTCGGGATGAGGGTGTCAGCCGCTGCTCCGACAGCTGGGAAATACAATCGCTCCACGTTTCCCCCCGCTTGGCTGAAGTTAATTACCCCCCCGTGCCCCCCGGGGAGCGGCACTATTGCTCTGGGGTGCGGAGCAGGCTCTGGCAGCGGCGGATGGGACAGCCTCTCCGGGGAGCGTTTCGGTCCCCTGCCCCGATGGATGCGGGTCCGGGGCTGCGGTGAGCCCGGCTCGGTGGCTCCCGGTGATGGCCCTGGTGACGGGGATGCGGTGACCGATGGCTCCGGCTCCTGGATGGGGCTCGCGGTGCGGAGTGCCAGGAGTGAGACGCGGGGGGCCCCGGCCCCTCGCTGCCAACCGCAGTGTCCCAGGGGCTGGCGAAGCAAGCTTGGCTCGCTGTGCAAGTTCCTGCCTTCGGGAGCCTAATTAGCCCCTTAATTAGCTCCCTGGCGGGGGTGCAGCCTGGATCCCGGGCTGTGAGCGTGCCAGTGCTGCTGGCACTCGGGGGTGCTCCCTGCCTGGTTTGGGGGGGTGTGGGGGGGGGATGGATCCTGCCCCCCCATCCCAGTGCTCTCCGGGGAAAGATGCAGCGGGTGCACGCTGCCTGCACGCTGCCTGCACGCTGCCTGCAGTGGGGACCCATCCGGAGCAGGGATAACCCCCTCCCTGGGCACTGCTGCTGCTGGGGCACGTGCAGGCAGAGGCTGCCCACATCGCAGGAACAGGCAGCCTGCCTGCACCGGGTCACCCCGAGATGCTGGCGGTGGGGACACCCCCATCCCATCTGCGCCCCCCCCCCCCCCCCCAATTCTCCTGACGGTCCCAGCACGCTCATCACCTCCCCGGCAAACACAGGGACCCGGCGCGTCACGGCATCCCGCTGCCGGAGGGACCCCTTCCCCGTCGGGAGGAGGAATTGGGGGGGGGGATATGGGGAAACCTGTGCCCCCCCCCCCCCGTGCTTTGCGTGGCTCCGAGCTCTCCCGGCGCCCTGGGCGCCCGCAGGCGCTCGCTGCTTCAGCTCCCGAGTGGGGGCATTAAATCAGAGCAATAAACAGAGCTGACAGCGGGGCCCCAGCCGGGCTGAGCCTGCGGCAGGATCGGCCCGGCCCGAGGCCATCGGGAAATACTATTTATGGCAATAAAAGGGACGCGGCCCGGCTGGTGGCCCCGGCCGCGCGCTGGCTCCTTGCCCGTCATGGGGCAGGGCCGCATCCTTGGCAGAGAAAGGGTGCAGAGCCCCCCCGCGGGGCTGAGCGACACGGGGCGAGGGGGCGTCTGGAATAACGTCCTGCTCCGGGCTGGGAGTGGGAGCAGTGGGACCAGTGGGACCAGTGGGATCAGTGGGATCAGTGGGATGAGCGGGACGAGTGGGACCAGTGGGACCAGTGGGATCAGTGGGACGAGTGGGATCAGTGGGACCAGTGGGACCAGTGGGACCAGTGGGACGAGTGGGATGAGTGGGACCAGTGGGACGAGTGGGATGAGTGGGATGAGTGGGACCAGTGGGATCAGTGGGACCAGTGGGATCAGTGGGACCAGTGGGACCAGTGGGACGAGTGGGATGAGTGGGACCAGTGGGACGAGTGGGACCAGTGGGACGAGTGGGATCAGTGGGACCAGTGGGATCAGTGGGACGAGTGGGATCAGTGGGACCAGTGGGACCAGTGGGACCAGTGGGACGAGTGGGATGAGTGGGACCAGTGGGACGAGTGGGATGAGTGGGACCAGTGGGATCAGTGGGACCAGTGGGATCAGTGGGACCAGTGGGACGAGTGGGATGAGTGGGACCAGTGGGACGAGTGGGATCAGTGGGACCAGTGGGACCAGTGGGACGAGTGGGATCAGTGGGACGAGTGGGATCAGTGGGACCAGTGGGACCAGTGGGATGAGTGGGACCAGTGGGATCAGTGGGATGAGTGGGACCAGTGGGACCAGTGGGATCAGTGGGACCAGTGGGACGAGTGGGACCAGTGGGATGAGTGGGATGAGCGGGATGAGTGGGATCAGTGGGATCAGTGGGATGAGTGGGATGAGCGGGATCAGTGGGATGAATGGGACCAGTGGGACCAGTGGGATGAGCGGGACCAGTGGGATGAGCGGGATGAGCAGGATGAGCGGGGTGCCCTTCCCAGGCCAGCCTCGCTCCTCCGCCTCCTGCCCATGCAGCAAACACTCCCGCCCGCCTCCACCGCTCTCTCCCCATCTCGGGGACGAGGTTTTTTTTAGCTCCTGCAGCTTTTTCCACCCTCTCCGGGGACGGACCCGGATTCCCAGCCCCAGTAAAGCCATCGCCCGCATCCAGCTGCCACCTGTCCATTCCCGCACCGAGCGTGCCGCCGGCGTCTGATGCTCCGAGCCGCCCCGGGGCTCCCGCTCGGGCTCTGCCCCGTCTCCCCCCGCACATGGCAGGGATGCTGAGCCGCCGCGGAGGGCCCGGAGGGACAGAGGGACGGCAGGATGGCCACCCGGCCGAGGCCTGGCTGTATTCTACAGTGCATGTGTCTCCAGTGTGAGTAAGCGACTGGAGATGCAGCCCTGTTGGAATAACAGCCAGCGCCGATGTCTTCAGCCGGAAGCGCCCTCGCCGCCGCCGGCCACGCTCCCACCCGCCACCGGGATCCAGCCCCGGTGCCGAGGATGCTCCCAGGGCGGGCGGGTGGCACGGTCCCGGCGAGGGGGTGCTGTCCCGGCCGGGGTCCCTGGGGTGCGGGATTGGGGACGGTCCCCGGAGGGACCCCGCGGTGGCACCGGGGCCGGTTGTCGGTGCGGCCGGGGATGGAGCCTGGAGCCACCGGCAAAACTGGGAGCGAAGGAAGAGCAAACCCGGCGCCGGGAGCTGGTGCCCGACTTGGAGCCTCCCCGTCCACCTGCGCCAGCAGCGTCCTTATCCCGCTGCCCCGGAGGCAGGAACGGAGCCGGGGGGGTGTCGCACCGCGGAGCCCCCTGTGCCCCCCAGCTTTTCCGTGTGTCCATCCCGAGAGCCCTGTCCCTCCGCGGGGTCGTTAATCCTCAGCCCAGCTGCCAGCGCCCGCGATTTGCATCACCCAGCTCCTCGCCCCGTTTCTGTTCCCCGCGGGTGACTGATGGCGCTGGCAGGGGACGGGCAGGAATTGTCCTGCCTGCGGGGCTGCCCTCGGGTGTCTGGCAGGAGCCCCCCGGCAGCGGCTGCGCCCCGGCACCCTCCGGCAAACCCCAGGGAGGTGGGGGGCAGCGGGGAGGGGGGGAGCGTGGTGCCTCCATCCCGTGCACCCTATGGGTGCCCCAGGGCGGCGTGGGACGGGTCCGGGCTGAGCCCCCGTTGATTCACCCAAAGGAACCAGCACCGACTCGGATCAATCCAGCCCGAACCCGGCGTGGGATAGTGAAGGGCAGGTGTGCTGCCTGCCCTGCCTGCCCTGCCTGCCCTGCCTGCCCTGCCTGCCCCACGGGCAGGAGCTCGGCTGTGCATGGAGCCTTGAAAAACTCTGGGGATGAGGCGGGGGGGGTGAGGTGTGGACGTGGCTGGTGTGGCTAGGGCAGGTATTGTTGTGGCTAGCGCAGGTATTGACATGGCTAGTGGTGGGAGTGGCTTGGCTGGTGCAGGCATTGACCTGGCTAGTATAACCATTGACATGGCTAGTGCAGGCATTGGCATGGCTAGCACTGGGGGCGGTGTGGCTAGTGCAGGCATTGACGTGGCTAGTGCAGGCACTGATGTGGCTAGTGCTGGCACTGGTGTGGCTAGCACTGGCAGTGGCATGGCTAGTGCAGGTGTTGATATGGCTAGTGCAGGCACTGGTGTGGCTAGTGCTGGCACAGGCTCTGGCACGGCTGGTGCAGGATCTGGTGTGGCTAATGCAGGCACCAGCGTGGCTCGTACAGACGTCGGCGTGGCTCGTGCTGCACCGTGCACACCCAAGCGTGGCTTTAGGGCCACCTCCTGCAAACTCGGCTCCCTGGGGACCGGGTCCCCAGCCCAGTGCTCCCAGTATGCCGGCAGGCTGAGCCCAGTGCACCCCCCACCCTCCGCTGTGGAAGCCTCTCCAGCCTTTTGGGGACCCCCCGGCTCCCCCATGACGGGCATTGACCGAAAAGGCACGTTCTAGCCCCAAAAAGGAGCTGGGCGGGCTGGAGGCTGCTCCCCAGGGGGGGCCGGGGCTCTGGGGGAAGGAGGACCCGGCATCGCCCGTCCCTGTGCCGTGGGGACGTTGGGGACATGCCGGAGGGGGGAGCGGTTCCCTGGTGCCCCTCACCGTGGCTTCGGGCCACCGTAACCCCCCGCCCACTCTGCTCTCTCCCCAGGACGCCCTGCTGAGCCTGGGGGCCGTGATCGACGTCTCCTGCCTGCGGGACGCCCTCCGCCATGCCCTCGTCTCCCTGCTGCCCAGGGTGGTACGTGGGGGCGGGACGGGGCCCGATCCGCATCCGGACCCCCCCCGGGGGATGGCGGGAGGGTGCTGTGCCTTGGGGAGCTGGGGGGTGGCTGCTGGTGGTGGTGACCCAGGGGTGCTGGTGACTCTGGTGCTAGTGGTGACCCTGGGGGGCTGCTGGTGGCCCCAGGGTGCTGGTGGCCTCAGGGTGCTGGTGGTCCTGGTGGTGCTGGTGGCCCCAGGGTGCTGGTGGCCTCAGGGTGCTGGTGGCCCTGGTGGTGCTGGTGGCCCTGGTGCTGCTGGTGGCCTTGGGGTGCTGGTAGCCCTGGTGGTGCTGGTGGCCCCAGGGTGCTGGTGGCCCTGGGGGTGCTGGTGGCTGCAGGGTGCTGGTGGCCCTGGTGGTGCTGGTGGCCTCGGGGTGCTGGTGGCCCCAGGGTGCTGGTGGCCCTGGTGCTGCTGGTGGCCCCAGGGTGCTGGTGGCCCTGGTGCTGCTGGTGGCCTTGGGGTGCTGGTGGCCTTGGGGTGCTGGTGGCCCCAGGGTGCTGGTGGCCGTGGTGCTGCTGGTGGTGCTGGTGGCCCTGGTGGTGCTGGTGGCCTCGGGGTGCTGGTGGCCCCTGGGTGCTGGTGGCCCTGGTGGTGCTGGTGGCCTTGGGGTGCTGGTGGCCCCAGGGTGCTGGTGGCCCCAGGGTGCTGGTGGCCCTGGTGCTGCTGGTGGCCCTGGTGCTGCTGGTGGTGCTGGTAGCCCTGGTGGTGCTGGTGGCCTCGGGGTGCTGGTGGCCCTGGTGCGTGGTGCCAGCGCCATACCGTGGGGAGCCACAGCCATGGCCACAAGGTCAAGGGCAGGGCTGGGGTCCACGGGAGCCGTTGGGCGATGGGGCCGGAGCCTGCAAAGGGGGGTGAGCGAGCGTGCGCACGCGTGTGAGGTCTGTGTGTGGGTATGCACGTGTTGCTGTGTACGCATGTGTGAGTGTGCACAGGGGTGCACGTACGTGTGTGCGCAAGCACGTGTGCAGGTCTGCATGCGTGTGCAGGTGTGTATGGTGCATGTGTGTGTGTAAGTGTGCAGGTGAGTGTGCATGCATGTGCACGACTGCATGTGTGTGCAGGTGTGTATTCGTGTGTGCGCGCTTGAGTGCATCGGTGTGTACGTGTGTGGGTATGTGCGTGTGTTTATGTACGTGTGTGGATGCGTACCTGTGTTTACATACACGTGTGGCTACGTATGTGTGCTTATGTACACGTGTGGGTGTGTACGTGGGTTTATGTACATGTGTGGGGGTGGGTGTGTATGGGTGTGTGGGGGGTGTGTACCCATGTTCATGTACACGTGTGGGTGTGTACGTGGGTTTATGTACCTGTGTGGGGGTGGGTGTGTATGGGTGTGTGGGGGGTGTGTACCCATGTTCATGTACACGTGTGGGTGTGTACGTGGGTTTATGTACATGTGTGGGTATGTGTGTACGTGTGGGTGTGTACCCGTGTTCATGTACCTGTGTGGGTGTGTACGGGTGTGTATGTGTGGGTGTGTACAGGTGTGTATGTGTGGGTGTGTACCCGTGTTCATGTACCTGTGTGGGTGTGTACAGGTGTGTACGTGTGGGTGTGTACCCGTGTTCATGTACCTGTGTGGGTGTGTACGGGTGTGTACGTGTGGGTGGGTATGGGTGTGTACGTGTGGGTGTGTACCCGTGTTCATGTACCTGTGTGGGTGTGTACGGGTGTGTATGTGTGGGTGTGTATGGGTGTGTGTGTGGGTGTGTACCTGTGTTCATGTACACGTGTGGGTGTGTACGTGTGGGGGTGTACCCGTGTTCATGTACCTGTGTGGGTGTGTACGTGTGGGTGTGTACCCGTGTTCATGTACCTGTGTGGGTGTGTACCCGTGTTTATATACCTGTGTGGGTGTGTACAGGTGTGTACGTGTGCGTGTGTACCCGTGTTTACGCACGTAGTAGCGCACGTGTGTTCACGCGTGGGGTGTCACGGCTCAGCCCCGTGCACCTGGGGAAACTGAGGCACGCAGCCGGTCCCTGCGGAGCCGGGCGGGGGGTGCTGGGGGGTGACGGCCTTGCCGAGGCGGCGGTGGGATGGGGGCGATGTTGGGGGGGGGGGGGGTGTCCCCCCGTGCCTCCGCCCCCCGTGCGGCAGCGCTGCCCGCTCTCCCCGCAGGAGCACGTCTACATCTACCTGCTGGACGGGGAAACCCGGCTGATCTGCGACGACCCCCCCCACGAGCTGCCGCCCGAGGGGAAGCTCAGGTGAGCCCGGCCGCGCCCCCCCCCCCCCCATATCGGTGCACACGCGTGTGGCTCGGTGGGTGCGCGTGCACACGCATGTGCCCAGAGGGTGCGAGGTTTCCCACGGCTGCTGCCTGCCCCCAGCCCCCGAGCCCCTCTGTCCCCCAGCACTGTGCTGTGCCCCCAAAACGCAGCCGTTCCCACCGTGCCCCCTCCCGGCCGTGGAGCCCAGGCCCGGGTGACGGGGCAGGGACCCCCGACCTGGTCACGGGGCAGCAGGGACCCCCGACAGACAGCAGCAGCGCTGCCCTGCGGCTGGGAGCGGGGGGAGAGGATGAGCCACCCCTGCCCTGTCCCCGTCCCCATCTTCATCTCATCCCAGTCCCTCTGCCCATCCTCATCCTCATCCTCATCCTGATCCCATCCCATCCCATCCCATCCCCATCCCATCCCATCCCATCCCATCCCATCCCCATCCCATCCATCCCATCCCATCCCCATCCCCATCCCATCCCCATCCCCATCCCA